>NC_135330.1:94274833-94574833 GCF_023851605.1 Tamandua tetradactyla | reverse complement strand
GATCGGGAAATCGTGCGCCGCTGGGGGTCTCACTGCAGCCGAGTCTCGCAGTCAGACTAGCCAGCCCACACTTTGGATAGCCCTCTGATCCTAGATTCGTAGCCGCGGACTCAAAGCCGAGACTCAAAGCCGCCCGCAAAAGAGGGGTGCCACCTGCCTCGGCCTCGGAAACTTCCTTCTCCAATACTCTCAGCCGGCCCGGAAAGGAGGGAGGGAGTAGCTCGGACCGCCGCAGTTGCCGCTGCTTGGGAAATCGCACACCGCTCGGGGGTCTCACCGCAGCCGAGTCTCGCAGTCAGACTAGCCAGCCCAGACTTTGGATAGCCCTCTGTTCCGAATTTCGTAGCCGCGGACTCAAAGCCGAGACTTGAAGCCGCCCGCAAAAGAAGGGCGCCACCTGCCTCAGCTTGGGAAACTTGCTTCTCCGATACTCTCAGCCGGCCCGGGAAGGAGGGAGGGAATAGCTCAGACCGCCACAGCTGTGGCTGCTCAGGAAATCGTGCGCCACTGGGGGTCTCACCGCAGCCGAGTCTCACAGTCAGACTAGCCAGCCCAGACTTTGGATAGCCCTCTGTTCCGAATTTCGTAGCCGCGGACTCAAAGCCGAGACTTGAAGCCGCCCGCAAAAGAAGGGCGCCACCTGCCTCAGCTTGGGAAACTTGCTTCTCCGATACTCTCAGCCGGCCCGGGAAGGAGGGAGGGAATAGTTCAGACCGCCACAGCTGTGGCTGCTCAAGAAATCGTGCGCCACCGGGGGTCTCACCGCAGCCGAGTCTCGCAGTCAGACTAGCCAGCCCAGACTTTGGATAGCCCTCTGATCCGAGACTCGTAGCCGCGGACTCGAGGCCGAGACTCGAAGCTGCCCGCAAAAGTGTGGCGCCAGCCACCTTGGCTAGGAAGCTTGCCTCTCCGAGTCTCTCAGCCAGCCCGGGCTGCCCATGATTTTTTGAATCAGGGTTGTTTTAACTAGTTGACTGTATGATTCTAGCCCAGGCTGCCCATGATTTTTTGAATCAGGGTTGTTTTAACTAGTTGACTGTATGATTCTAGCCCAGGCTCCTTCATGCCATTGTAATTCCAGCTAGAGCTGGAATAGTTGTAAATGGAGTTTGGAAAGCCAGGACTGGCCAGACGTCTCTCTCTTCCTGGAGTATCAGAGATCTTCTGTAAAACTGAGTTGAGTTTCCTCACAGCATAAAAGCCACAGGGCAATAAGACTGCTTTTGTAGCAGCTCCTCTTCAAGAGAGGATGTTCCGGTGAGCAAAGGAGTATCTTCTAACATTTTATGATCTAGTCTTGGAAGTCATGTAGCATCTTCTCTGTGATACTTTATTGGTCAAAACAGTTAGAAAAACCCACCCAATTTCAAGGGGAGGGGCCACAGATCCCACATCTTGATGAGAGGAGTGTGAAAAAATTTGTGAACTTGTTTAAAACTGTCATAAAAGGTCATTGTAGCCAAAGCCTTCTTGAAAAAGAAAAACAAAGCTGGAGGACTCACACTTCCCAATTTCAAAACTTATTTACAAAGCTGCCATAATCAAGTTGTTCTAGCACAAGGACAGCTATGTAGATGAATGGATTGAGAGTTCAAAAATAAACCCACACTTCTAAGACCAAGGGAATTTTTTACAAGTGTACCAAGTATATTAAATGGGGAAGCAACAGTTTCTTCAACAAACAAAAATAGTGCTGGAAAACTAGATAGGCACATGCAAAAGAATGAAAATGAACCTCTACCTCACACCATATACAAAAATTAACAAAAAAAAATGGATCAATGACCTAAATGTAAGAGCTAAAAGTGTAAAACTCTTCATAGAAAGCATAGGTAAATTTCTTTAGGACCTGGATAGGATTATGGATTCTGAGATTTTATACATAAAGCACAAGCAATGAAAGAAAAATAAACTTTTGTGCATTAAAGGACATTAACAAGAAAATGAAGGAGAAGCTACTGAATGGGAAGAAATATTTGGAAACCATTTATCTGATAAAGGTTTAATATATAGAATATATAAAGAACTCCTACAACTCAACAAAAAAGCAAACAATCCAATTAAAAATCAGCAAAGGACTTGAATAGGCAATTCTCCAAAGAAAATGTACAAATGGCCAATAAGCACAGGAAAAGATCCTCAATATCATTATCCATTAGGGAAATGCAAATACAAACTGCAAAGAGATACCACTTTACACTAAATAGGATGGCTATTATTTTTTTAAAAGATGAAAAATAACAAGTGCTGGCAAGGATGCTAAGAAATAAGAACCTTCATACATTCTTGCTGAGAATGCAAAAATGGTGCAGCTGCTGTAGAAAATAGTTTGGCAGTCCCTCCAAAAGATAAATGAGAATGACCCAATGACCTGGCAATACCACTTCTAGGTATATACTCAAAATAATTGAAAGCATGGATTTGAACAGATAATTTTACACTAACATTCATAGCAGCATTATTCACAATAGCCAAAAGATAGTAGCAACAAATGTCCAACAAGAGACAACTAGATAAACAAAGTCCATGTAGCAACACTGTGCAAAGCAGAGGGGCAGCAGTGCCCTTTGGGTGGCCATTGGTTTCCCCCATACCAGCCATTCCCACACCCTCAGCTTTAAAATCTATGTCCTGAACAAATTGCCTGCCCCATTCAAGTTTGGGACCCATGCTCCAAAGAAAGAAAAGCAGAGAGCCTACAATGGATTGCCCTGGAGTAGCAGTGTTAAGGGGCAGTAAGACTGAGAAGAAAAGGCCATAGATTTAGTTAGGAATGGGTACATGATATGATTGCTGATTGATTCCTTGACAGAATTACCATGTAAATTTCTTTTTAATTGGGGCTTTGGCCAAAAAAAAGGCTAGCTAGTTTAAAAGTTTTTATTTCTAATTTCTGTCTCAACAATAAGTGGCTCAAATTAAACATATGATAATGATGATGATAATAGCAAATTCACAATAAGTAGATAATTGACAGAGGCACAATTTGTGCCTTCATGGTCTGATGCTAAAACCTGCCCTCTCTAACTACCACACTTCAGAAATTTGTTTTAAAACCCTAAAATTCCTTCATGGTATGGAGAGAAATGAAAAGAAGAAAGGGAGCAGATTGAGAGCCTGAGAAGAAGTAAATGAAGATGGAAACAGGATGGCCCCCAAGAGAGCGTACTGAGTGTGGGGTGGTGTTGAGAATTCTGTGAAGTTTAGGATTAGGAAAGTAGTGTTGGTAGTTGAGTAAGCTGTGCTTGATGGTCAAATTATATAAATTGTGGCCAGTAAAAATGGGAGACTGCTTTTAAAGAGAATAAAGTGATAAAAGATGGAAAGTATCTGTTGATATTCTTCCTTTTTGTTCAGTGCCCACATTTGAACTGTTTGCATAGCTTGCAGTCCTTGTTGCATAGCAGACATCCTTGTCATCTCCAAGGATAACAGTTTCTGGGAAGAATTAATGCTAGAAGAAACTAGCAAGATGAAGAAAACAGAATAAAGACTTAAAGAAAGAACTTCTGAATTCAGGTTTGAGTTAATTTTTTTAGACTCTAGCTGGGAGGATCTAAATACTAGATTAAGTGGTATTAGAGTCAGTGAAGGCATTTCTTCCGTTTAAATAGAAAAGTTTCTTTCACATTTACAATATGAGTCAGAAGGTGTTATTTTTACCAAATCAATTTCAAAGTATTATTCTTAATAAAAGTCTACAATTTATGAATCTGAAAGTTCCATTTTAAGTTTAAGGGAAAAATTTTTTTTTATTAATTAGCGGAAAAAAAGAAAAAAAAGAAATTAACCCAACATTTAGAAGTCATACCATTCTACATATGCAATCAGTAATTCTTAACATCATCACATAGATGCATGATCATCGTTTCTTAGTACATTTGCATCGGTTTAGAAGAACTAGCAACACAACAGAAAAAGATATAGAATGTTAATATAGAGAAAAAAAATAAAAGTAATAACAATAGTAAAAAAAAGACAGACAAAGAAACAAAAACAAAAACAAACAAACAACAAAAAAAAACCTATAGCTCAGATGCAGATTCATTCAGTATTTTAACATGATTACTTTACAATTAGGTATTACTCTGCTGTCCATTTTTGAGGTTTTGTATCTAGTCCTGTTGCACAGTCTGTATCCCTTCAGCTCCAATTGCCCATTATCTTACCCTGTTTCTATCTCCTGCTGGACTCTGTTACCAATGACATATTCCAAGTTTATTCTCGAATGTCGGTTCACATCAGTGGGACCATACAGTATTTGTCCTTTAGTTTTTGGCTAGACTCACTCAGCATAATGTTCTCTAGGTCCATCCATGTTATTACATGCTTCATAAGTTTATCCTGTCTTAAAGCTGCATAATATTCCATCGTATGTATATACCACAGTTTGTTTAGCCATTCTTCTGTTGATGGACATTTTGGCTGTTTCCATCTCTTTGCAATTGTAAATAATGCTGCTATAAACATTGGTGTGCAAATGTCCGTTTGTGTCTTTGCCCTTAAGTCCTTTGAGTAGATTCCCAGCAATGGTATTGCTGGGTTGTATGGCAATTCTATATTCAGCTTTTTGAGGAACCGCCAAACTGCCTTCCACAGTGGTTGCACCATTTGACATTCCCACCAACAGTGGATAAGTGTGCCTCTTTCACCGCATCCTCTCCAGCACTTGTCATTTTCTGTTTTGTTGATAATGGCCATTCTGGTGGGTGTGAGATGAGATCTCATTGTGGTTTTGATTTGCATTTCTCTAATGGCCAGGGACATTGAGCATCTCTTCATGTGCCTTTTGGCCATTTGTATTTCCTCTTCTGATAGGTGTCTGTTCAAGTCTTTTTCCCATTTTGTAATTGGGTTGGCTGTCTTTTTGTTGTTGAGTTGAACAATCTCTTTATAAATTCTGGATACTAGACCTTTATCTGATATGTCATTTCCAAATATTGTCTCCCATTGGGAAAATTTGATTTAAAGTAGGAGGTACTTATATCACTTCCTTTATGTTCAATGCATTTTTATTCTGAAATTAAATTTCTGTTTCTAAGAGAAAATGACATTCTAATTAAACTCTGGAATATTAGCTTCATTTTCGATTTCTCAACAGTATTCTAACCTTTTACATCCTAAGATTTGTGAATTAGACATATAGGATGTTTCTATCATTTCCTTTGCAATGTTGAGAATAAAAGATGTGGAACAAAATTTCTTGCCCTCCTCAGATGTGTCTCCTATGGAAAAGTTGTGTACAGTCCAGTAGTATTTTATGATGGTAAGTTGTGTCACAGTGCTCAAAACTTGTGCTGCAATTCTTCAATTCAGAAAAATTGTAGTTTTTGTAACAGGTATGTAATAAAGAGAAATGGTATAATATAAAAATATTTCTTTTCCTTGTGTTTCCATCCATTCTCCAGAAAAATCTTATAATAGCACTAAAATTAATATTTAAAATTGGAATCTTCATCAGTTGTTCCTACAGAACATTGTGCAGAATAATTGCACAGAAACCAAGAGCATGCATTCTGGAGCAAGACTGTTTTAGTTTTAAATCCTGCTGATGCTTCCTAATACCTGTATAATCTTGGGCAAGTTATATAGCTTCTCTTTTCCTCAGTTTTTCTTATCAGTAAAATGGGTTTATTATAGTACTCATCTAATAGGGTTGTTACGAAGATTAAATGAGATAATATTGGTAGTGTGCTTAGAACCCTGCTTGGCATGTAATAAATGCAAAATGCATGTTTTATGAATGAATGAATGCAGACAACAAATATAGTATAGTGTTTCAGGCTACAGGTTTTAATCCCAACTCCACTGCCATAGCTATGTGATTGTGGTCAAGTTATTTATTCTCCTTAAGCCTTGATTTCCTCCTTTATAGAATAGAATAATTGCTAAAAGTAGTACCTGCTTCACAGAGTTGCTGTGAGAATTAAATTGGATATTTAAGGCAGCATATGGCACAATATCTTTGCTCCATAGTGCCAGTGATTTTAGAAATATATTTTTTAACTTCTGGGAGGTTTCTGGCCCTGTTCATTGGGTCTTGTCTTTAATTCTTAACTTCCCATTTCTAGGTCATTTCTGGATGTTCAGAGATCCAGGTCAGGATCCTTTAGAAGGTATGACCGGGGGTAGAGTGAGGGTAAGTGGGACTAAAGTAAATTATTCACAGCTCCTAAGGGGCCTTGCAGAGTAGCTTATAGTTTCTTATCAGTAAAATGTGTTTATTATAGTGCTCATCTGTCCGCAGCCTGGCCCAAAGCCTTGTGGGCCTGGAAATGACATCTGTCAGCAGTTCCAGAACACATCTGTCCTCCAGGGCTGGACTCTGAGGAACCAAGCTCATACGAGTCATGTACAAGATCAGAGTACTAACATTTATGTTAATAATGAGAAGTGAAGCTGCTGGCCATCAGCAGGTTGTGTTCCCACCCAGCTCCATTTGTGCCTGTAAACAGACCACTTGGGGAGCACATTTGTAACAAGCTGCCAGTTTATTAATTTATCATGAAAGACATATGTATTGAGTTGCCCCTCAAGTCCCTCAAGGTGCAAGAAGCTCTTCCTGAAGGCATACCAGACAGGATGCCAAATTCTAATCAGAAAGAAGCCTGGAAAATTGATGGTTTATTACATGTGTCAGCTTGGCCAGGTTATCGTGACCAGTAGTTTGGTCAAGCAAATAGATAAGTTTGCCCTTTAGTCAGCTGCTTGTATCTACAACTGATTGCATCTACAGTCAGCAAAGGAGATTGCCTTCAGCAATGAGAAGAGCCTCCTCATCCAGTCAATTGGAAGCCTTAAACAGAAAATGAAGGGTTTTAGCAGTCAGAAAGAAGAATTTCCATCTCAGCTTCAGCCAGCTAGCTTCTCCTGGGGAAGTATTGTTAAAGTTCCCAACTTGTGGCCTGGCCTTTGGAAATCAGACTTTCCAGTACCCATGGTCACATGAGTCAATTCTTATAAGAAATGTATTAATATTTACATGTATCTATATGTGCAGCTACAACTTTATATCTAATCTATCCTGTCAATTCTGCTTTTCTGGAGAACCCTGGCTAATATAGAAACATGGAAACAGATGGGCAGTTGGTTCTTATACTCATGGGTTTGGTAGAATTGAAGAGGCAGATCCATATAGGAAAGGACATGCCACCAGTCCAGAGCATCCTCTCCCAGCATGTGGATGACCACAGCCTGTAAGGATGGATATGCCTTCTGAGGCTGCTTTCTGCCTATTTCCTTGTCTGGCCTATGTCTGTCTATTTATTTTCAGTTTTAACTTTTTTTTTTATTGTATAGTATAACATATATATAAACCAAAGAAATAAAAAAGCAATAGTTTTCAAAGCACTCTTCAACAAGTAGTTACAGGACAGATCTCAGACTTTGTCATGGGCTACCATACAATCCTCTCAGATTTTTTCCTTCTAGCTGCTCCAGAATATAGGAGAAAAGAAGGCTTAAATATTTTTTTATCACCTCAATCGATGTCTTTTCTTTTTTGTGAAAAATAACATAATATAAAAAAGCAATAAATTTCAAAGCATAGTACCACAATTAGTTGTAGAACAAGTTTCAGACTTTGACATGGGTTACTGTTCCACAATTTTAGGTTTTTACTTCTAGCTGCTCTAAGATACTGGAGATTAAAAGAGATATAAATTTAATAATTCAACAATCATATCCATTTGTTAAATCCTATGTTCTCTGTATAACTCCATCATCACCTTTGATCTTTCTATCCCTCTCTTTAGGGGTGTTTGGGCTTTGGACATTCTGACTTTTTCATGTTGGAAAGGGCTGTTACTAATATGGGGTAGGGAGATGGAACTGTCTGATGTTCTGGAAAGACTGGGCCCTCTAGGGTTCAGGATTTATCTGTTCCAGGGGCCCATTTGGAGATTGTAGGTTTCTGGAAAGTTACACTAATGCATGGAACCCTTGTGGAATCTTGTACGTTGCCTTAGATGTTCTTTAGGATTGGCTGGAATGGTCCTGGTTGGTGGTTGGCCTGTTATGATAGGTAGCAATGTCTCACTGAAGGATGTGTAAGAGCAACCTCTAGAGTAGCCTCTCAACTCTATTGGAACTCAGCCAATGATACTTTTTACTTATACTTCTTTTCCCCCTTTTGGTCAGGATGAAATTGCTGATCTCACATTGCCAGGTCTAGATTCATCCCTGGGAGTCATATCCCACATTGCTGGGAGACTTTCACCCCTGGATAGTCATGACCCATGTAGAGGGGAGAGCAATGATTTCACTTGCAAGGTTGGGCTTAGGAAGAGTGAGGCCACATCTGAGCAACAAAAGAGGTCCTCCAGAAGAAACTCTTAATACCTGTAGGTAGGCTGAGTTTCTTTGCTACCTGCATAAGTTTCAGAAGAGTAAGCCTCAAGATCAAGGGCATGGCCTATTGATTTGGGTGTCCCTAAAGTTTGACACAGTATCAGGGGATTTCCTGATGATAAAGTTTACTAGTTCCATATATATTCTCCCGTCCCTCAAGAGACTTTACCAATACTTTTTGATTATCTGCTTAATATGCTCTAAGATATATCCAGGCATTACATTAAGCTATACAAGATTAAAGGACCTCTTTCTTATTCTGGTCTTCCTGTGTTTCAGTTGTCCAAGTGAGCTATACAGATAGGTTGAGTTAGATTATATGTTACAGAACATTTTGGTTCCAGACAAAATAAATCTTCCTTCCTTTGGTCTCAAAGAGTATTTGTTGTTCTAAAATAAAGACATAGTTTTCCTTACCCCTGTGTTCTGAATTACTTTTACCCCAACTGATCAACTTAATTCTTATCTCTAAATATTCCTTTTTTGTAGCAGCACAACATCCCTTCATAAATATATGCAATCATTCACCAATCTACTTCTCCATCAGTTCATCTTTCAGCCACCTGCATTCATCAGGAATTACATATAGTGGCCAAAGTCCACAGTCCATCAACACTCCCAATTTTAAATAGTTTCATTGTTCCCAAGAGAAAGAAAGCCAATAAACACACCCTTCCCAAATAGGAAATCTGAACCTCTTCTTAACTGTTGTACACCCCACCATTATTTACCCCTGGTGTTGCTGTGGTAGTGCTGATGCTTTCCTGTTAAACACAGCCCATAGCATGCAATAGCAGTTTCCCCCCTGTACCCTGGACTTAAACACTCTTTGTACACAAATCAGACCTTTGAAGAAGTTCTTGCAAGAACTAATTTATATTTCTAGTGTTAATCAGTGGGACGCATAGGTCTACACATGTCTGTCTATTTTTCACATTGTTTCTGTAGGTAGAGTCAGTATGTTTAATCAGTTTATTGCCAGGTGCGAGGATCCAAGACTGACTGACAATGAGGGCAATTTGGCTTTCAGATGCTTTTGTTTGTCTCATACTATGTAGAGGCTAAGATTTAAGCATCAGGAGAATTCATACAACAGCCGGGATCTACAGCCCCTCTTGAAATATCCAGAGATCTGGCCTTCCTGGCTTCTTCCTACATCTGGTCAATTGACTGGAGCTGAGTAGAGACTTTCCCTTTTAGATGAGGCTTGAATCTTGCCCTTCAAGTTCATGGCCATCCTGCCACATCTGTGGCATCCATCTGAACTCTTCTGGTCATGCGTGTGCCTCTAGGCAGATGAGTTTCCATCGTTCTTACTCATTCTTTGCTCATCTATGCTCTGACATGTTACATTTTTATTCTGAAGTTTAATTCTCAGTTGGAAGTCTTATTTTCTCATTTCCATGTTCACTTCACTGTCATGCAAAGTACAGAAAAGATATTTTAGCTTTGAGTCCTAAATAGGGTTATGGTGATACAGAGTCAGAACAGTAAAGCTCATAGCTTCAGGGTAGTGGGATTCCCTCCTTTTTTCCTCAGGCAATGGATGACACTGATGACCTCCCTTGCTAGCTTCCACCCAGTGAGGAATGCTAACCTCTCTCTAAGCTGCATTACTCTAAGGCAATAGATGTACCTTGCACTGAGAGAAACACGGTGTGAACATTTGTATTTACCAAAACAGATAAATTTGGATACTTTGTGTACAAATGTGTTTACCATGGGATTTCTTTAGAGAGTAAAAGCCTATTTTTAACTTTGATGTTAGTAAATTATTCATTATCTGATAAGGAAGATGTGCCATTTGCTGTTATGATTCTTAAGAATCAATGACTTTATTTTACTTTTGTCTCTAATGAATGGAGAAAATGTCTTTATATGATTGGATGACTGTAAAAATGAATTTGTTTCCCAAGGAAGCATTTTTTTCTTCAAACAAATAAACTGCTCTTTATAAAGTTTTTACTAATCTTCTAGAGGCAATATGATTAATTTATGAGTGATCCGTTTGGGAAGCAAATTTATTTGGGGAAATAAATGTCGGTTCAAATTCTTGCTATATCACTCATGTCAATACTACCCCAAATTTGACCACTTTATAATGTGAATTAATTTTAGGGTGTAAATTATATCTCTTCTCTCTGTTTCCACAGCATCTTGTCTATACTTGTTACAATAACATTAACTCCATCATATTTAATTTGTTAAATTAAATAATGAATTAGCATAATCCCTGACTCATGGTTACCTTCCCATTTCATCATTATAATTACCATCATCATTAACATCTCCTGCTTATGAGTCTTCTTCCCCAATTGCCCTGTAAACCTCCTGATTCCTGGAGTGCATGGACTGCTACATGTTGGTACTCTCTAACTCAATATTGAGCATATATCATGAACTGAACTGCTTGCATGCATTTAGGGAATTATGAATTCTTCTTAGTTCCATTTTAGATATGCATCAGGAATAATGGCAGAGGAACACTTAATTTTTGCCATATTTTTTTACTTAAAAAGCATAGATAAGTGAGAAAAATAATTTAAAAAATGATCTTCTAAAATGAAAAACAAATAACATGAGACATTATAAACAAACCACATATTTAAGGATTCTATCTGTAACTCATACAAGTGACAAAGGAGTAGAATTGTAATATAGAAACATCTCCCAAAAATAAAAAAGGGAAAGGCAAACTACCTAGTAGGAAAAAGGTCAATAGTAGTATAAGATTCTCAACCTCAGAAGTAATTAGAGAAACTGAAATGAAACTTTGAGAATACGTATCAATCATAAATAAATGGCAAAAATTTTGGAATCTGAAATACCACATTTGCAAAAATCTAGTATTACAAGATCCTTCATTTAACACTGGTTGAATTGTAAATTAACCTAATTATGTAGGGATGCTATTTGACAATATCTAGTAAAGGTGAAGTGGTACATATCTTATGACTCTTCAATTTCATTCCTAGGTATCCATCTTAGAAAAATTCTTGTGCATGTACATGAGTTATAGTAGTTTAATAATAGTAATAAATTAGAAACAACCTAAATGTCCATCAACAGGAGAATGAATATATGGATTGGGAGGCTATACAACAGTTAAAAAGGGTGAACTATGTAGAGCTACCTGTAAGTGTACATCCTTTTAAAGTTTTTTTTTGTGACTTTTGGCTCAGCAATTCACAACCAAAAAAAAAAAAAGCTTTAAAAAGATACACACTGTGATACCATTTTTATAAAGATTAAAATCATGCAAATAAATATCTTTTTTATGGATCTACACAGATGGAAAAAAAGTATAAAAGATGTGTTTATGGATCTACAAAGATGGAATAAAAATATAAAAGATGTATGGAAATGAAAAAGTCAACCCAGGAGAGTGGTTACCTTTGGGAAGAGAAAAAGGAGAGTGGGACAGGCAGAGCCATACAGGGTCTTCAGTTACAGCTATATGTTTTGTTTCCTCTAGAAAATCTGAAGCTAATTTGGCATGACATTAAGATTGTAAGTGAAGGAAAGGAGAAGGCAAGGAGAATGGTAACAGACACATGTAGGAGACTTAAGTTATTAGGATAAGTGGGCTTTGAATGAGTAAAATAGAGAAGCACTCATATCGGTTTGTCAGTGCTGTATAAATTCAAATTCTGTTTAGCCACCCTAAAAGTCAGAAGGGCCCTGACTCGAAGTATCTTCAGCTCCGTAATATTTAAGGAGGAATACTGTTGAAATCTAAGAGGATACAAAAGCATGAGATGTTATGAACATTCCTAAGATAATGTGAAAAGTTTTGAGGACTAGAGCGAACAAAAAAAACAAGAATTGGTTTAGTTTCTTAGATAATTAGGAAAACAATTTGTCATGCCTATCTGAGACCAGAACTTTTTGAGTGAGCTGATAATAAAGATTCTTTTTGATCCAAGACATTAACTAAATTAATACAAGACAGAGTTTTATAAACATCAGACTGTTCATATGTTGGCAGTTGAATAAATCTAAGATGTATTTTTTTTTTTTTTTTTTTTAAGAGAGAGGGAGGAAGGGAAGGAAAGACAGAGAAGGAAGGAAGGATGGAAGGAAGGAAGGGAGGAAGAAAGGGAAACATCTTTAAACATTTTCTTGTTTTATTATATTTTGTTTGTTTGTTTGTTTTTTACATGGGCTGGGGCCGGGAATCGAACCGGGGTCCTCCGGCATGGCAGGCAAGCACTCTTGCCCGCTGAGCCACCGCGGCCCGCCCCTAAGATGTATTTTTATGAAGACTGTCAAAGAGCTTGCAGGAGCCAAGGAAATAAACACCCCAAGACCTTGGAAAATGTTAGAAGGTGCCTTGGAGATTCCAGTGTAGCTCACTGTCACTCTTGTTTCTCTCTTCCTCTGTCCTGTCTTTATCTCTATCTTGGCATATGCTTAACTATGCTGAAAAATGAGCCTAGGAAATAATGAAGAGGATGGGTTAGAGAAGAGCACTTTCATTTATGTACATTATTTTTATTTTTATTTTATTTATTTATTTTTTTGCACGGGAAAGCACTGGGAAGTGTTTTTAAAAAAATAAATATAGTCCACTTAGAGTGAATACAGTGTAGCAAAATATGGAGATGCAAAGTCAGAAGTTATTGTTTTGCTTATAAAAATCACCTTATTTTTAAATTATACAAGGAACATATAGGAATTTATTTTTATAATATTTTTTCAATGTGTAATAAACTGAGAAAAGTGATGGGTCTCTCTTTTTCCCTCTACCCATCCCTTATTTCAAATCTCCTTCCTAGAGATAACCACTTGTCTGCAATTGGTGTGCAGTCTTCCAGGTTATTTTCTATGAATTTGCATGTATAAATTCATATACTATAACTGGAAGATTGTATTTTTCTACAAACATGTTATTTTCATTTAATATGTTTTAGAGAGCTTTGCGTGTCATTGCATGAAGATGACCTGATACTTTTTAATAGCAACATAGCATTCCTTGGTATAATTAACCCATAATTTATTTAGCCCTTCCACTGTTCATGGCCTTTATAAAGTTTTCAGTTTTCATCCTTAAAATAATTCTGTGGTGAACCTTCTAGTGCATCCCTCATTACACCAGAGTACCAGACATGAGCTGATGCCCAGCTGGATCCAGGTACTCCAAGAGCATTGTCAGGAATCTGCCTCTCACACCTCTGCTTTTTTTTTCTTTTGGTTGTCCTCATCTTCATGTGACCTCATCTCATGTGGTAGCAAATAGGATAACCAGAAGTTCTAGGCTTGCATTCTACAAACTTAACAACCTCTTTCCCAATATCACTGTAAACTTCTTTCCCACTCTCATTGGACCAGTTTGGGTCACATGCCCATCCTTGGACATATCACTGTGGCCCTGTGGATGGAATACACAGTGATTGGTGAAGCCTGAATCACATGCCTACTTCTAGGCCAGGTCTGCTTGACTCAGACTGTGTGGATTGAGAGAGAAAGACATGATTTGCCAAATAAAAATCACAGACAAGGTTAATGACCTAAAAAAAAAATCCATGTTTGATTTAATCAGGCAAATATATAAAATATCCTCTACAAATGTCTTATAGATAATATTTTGCTTTCTGTGAGTAGGAGTTAGGCATCCTAATGATATACAGATATATATGTTATAGGCACCAAAAGTATTCTTAGAAATACCTTTTAAAATCTTTGTATGAGTATGTTATTTATATGTAGTATTATATAGGAGGATATGTATATAAAATACTGTATGTACACACTGTACATAAAGGAACATTAGTACTCTGAAAAGAAGGGAATTTTTCAGTTCAGTAAAGTATTGCCCCATATATTTGCTAAAATTTCAGTGATATGATAAAATCATGAGATGCCCAATCTTATAACCCATTTCTTAATATTCTATTATTTGCCAGACTATAGCACAAACTCTACATTTATTTATTCATTTATTAACCAATGTTTATTGAAATTCTGCTGTATATTGGTCATAATACCAGGGCCTAGAAATAAAATATTCAGCAGAACAAGATCTCTGCCTTCAGGTTTCTGATATTCTGGTAAAGGGAGCACAGACTAGAAACAAGTAAGCAACTGAATAAAGAAGAAAATTCTAGATTGCAATGTGCTAGTGAGGAAATAAATAGGATAAGATGGACAGTGATTGCACAGAATCATTTCAGGTAAAGTATCAGGGAAGACCTAACTGAAGAGAGAACATTGAACTGCAACTGAAGACTGAGAATGAACCTTCAACTCTAGATGTGCTGGTTGGTTTGAGTAGCCTTAGCCACATGTGGCCCTTGGGCTCTTGCAGTGTGAATAGCTCAAATTGAGAGTGCATAAATGTAAATGCCTATAATATCTGCAAGACCAGTACCAAAAAAGGCAGAATATTTCCTTAATAATTTTTACATTGATTACATGTTGCAGTGACACCATTTTAGATATATTGTGGTAAATATTTTTTAAAGTAATTTTACATAACCCTTTTTTCTTTTTTAAATATGCGTACTAAAAGGTTTTAAATTACCTATGTGCTTCCCTTTATAGTTCTAGCAGACAATCCATTATATCTAAACTCTTAACTTCAGTAGCTAAAATGAATATTCTGGATAACTGGTGGTTTTCAGTTTTGTAGGAAATTCCTTGACCTCCAAGATGAAAAATTAGGAGGAACTTTTTGTGGCAGACTTCTCAGACTGCCTTATAGAATTGTTGCAAAGATGAGATATGATCATGTCTGTTGCTGTGGATAGTTCCAGTCTGTTTGCTATTATTGACGTGTTTTTTCATCTTTTTTATGATAGCAATGGTGATTGAATTTAAGTGGCAGATTTTTATCCAAGGATCCAAGTCTATGAATATTTTATTGGCTGAGGTGTTAAAATGTAACAATTCAATATGTGATTAAACTTCATACAACTCAGACTTAAGGGGTGAGGGTGGCAAGGAAAGCATAGATTATTGTCACATTTACTACAGGAGTGGTGCATGAGTCATGTTCCTTTAGAATTGTTAGTACAACAAAGAAAAGGGTCCTAAGTTGATAGGCAGAGTTAGCACCACAAAGTAATGATAGTGGAACAGGATACCTGTGGGAAACAGCAAACTGCAAACATCTATCTATTCTCTATTTAATGAAGAATGTAACATTGTATGTGTTATATAGAATTGCTACTTCCTGTATGTTAAAATACAGTTTCAATTTAAAAATTATTTTTGCATTGATATGTGAGTGGCTTTAGTGTGCCTGGGTATCAAGAAGATGTTGGCAAGTTCACACATCTTTAATAACATTAAATTAATTCACTGCAGAGATCACACAGGAATGTTTTTTTGTGCTGTTATTCTCCTTTCTGTGTGCCACAGGGACAAGGTTAATGACTAAAAAATGCACGTTTGACTTAGCAGGCAAATTCTTAATGAGTTCATAAACATTTCTGGACCCCCCCCCCAATGTGGTGTTTGTTATGTAATCTGTACTAACAGTTTTGAGAGGGGAATCTCTACTCCTGCTGATTTGAGAGAGGGTTGAGTCGTACCCTCTGAATCTGAAGCAATGGTATTTAAACATCATGGGTTCCTCTTACTTTCATTCTAATTCACTGCCATTCGGAGGCTCAGAGCAGCAAGTGCTATCCTGTGAAGAGGCTGTTGCTGTCTCTTGGAGGTGAACACCTTCTCTTGCTCTTGCTGGAATCCGGTGGAGAAAGCCATGCCTGGATATGCATTTCTCCCACTGGGGTGAAAGATGTTTTGCTAATTTCTAATCCACTATGCTAAATAGCTGCAAGCTGAAAAGTGTCGCAATTTGCCATTTATTTATAAGTTAAGTTCCATATTTTGGTGCACTTGTATTGTAGCAGCTTTGAATTCATTGTGTCAGTTTTAGTATGATTTGACATCAGAAAATGCTTTCCCACTGGGATATTGAATGTGACATTCAAAATTCGAATGCAAGTAATTTTAAACTTGCAATATAATCCATTTGTGAGGTACTTAGTTTAATCGCATGATTTTCCTTTTATGATCATTTCTATGGACATATATAGAGCCTGGCAAAATGAAATATTGTAGGAGTCTTAGATTGGCTTAGATTCTTTTTGAAGGATTAAGGTAGTACCTGG
Source organism: Tamandua tetradactyla (assembly GCF_023851605.1). NCBI lineage: Eukaryota > Metazoa > Chordata > Mammalia > Pilosa > Myrmecophagidae > Tamandua > Tamandua tetradactyla. The sequence goes on along the minus strand of NC_135330.1, from coordinate 94,558,364 downwards.
GTCTTTTTTCTTTTTACTACTTTGTGGTCTTGATTAGAGGTGACATGTACATGCAATCAATACAATTTTGTTTGCATTTTATTCTAAGCAACTATAGCTTAACAATTATATTTCTCCATGAAATAAGAAATAGTCTTAGTGATTATTAGAAAGTTTTAAGTGGAAAATAGTGAAAACCTTCTCTGCTTTGCATCTTTTCACATTTGGCTTTCTATTTAAGTGAAAAACTACCATACTTATAAACTTTTTATTCGTCTGGTTATTTTTAAATGCATATGAGTTTGTGTATCAGCAGCCCTCTTCCTCAGCTACTGCTGGAGGCATTCATATATATATTGTGTGGATAGAGAGATCTGAGGAGAGAGAAGAAGAATGAGAGTTTTGCTTTTCAAATTATGCCATAAGATTATGGTGTCAGACATGAATGTTATCTTGTTTTGTTTTTGATTAAAGAAAAAATATCAAATCAGAGCTAAAGGTGATTGATATCTTGTATCATATCACTTTGGACACTAACATTTAGGGCCATGAATTCCTTTGAGGAAGGAAACATTCATTTGGTTTGTAGAGCCATAGCTGTGGATTCAAAAGGTACTGATCAGTTGAGGTTTGTTTTATATGTGTAGTAAGAGTTGGCATAAGAATACTTTCTCTCTTCTAAATTAACTCACTAGACTGCTTGCAGATTGTTTCATTTCTATTCAGAACTACACTTATAAAATTGCTATGTTCTAACTATAACATGGAAATTATTTTTTCATTAGGCATATTCAATAATTCATGTTTCTGCAGAGATCAAAGGGTTAATGAACTAATAGAAGGCCTGTAGTTTTCCTCTTCTTTGGAGGAAATTAAGATGATTTCAATCTCCAAATGTACTATTCCAAAATGGGAAAGAGATGCTTTAAAGAAAATATCTTAGCATTATGAGAACCTTTAGGTCCTTGATTAATGAAAAAGAATATATCACAAAAGACTGTAATGCAAGTTGTTGTAGATAGAATATCCTGATGCTAGATTATGCCACAAACTCTGCTTTTTTTATGTGGACAGGGAGGGAGCTATTCTGGTTAACTACCTGTTTTTCTTGAAAATTAGTCATTATGCTCTATGTGAATCATTTAATGCCAATTAAGGAAAATGTAATATGCCAGCATCAAGGTAAGAATATGTCTCATTGCACTTTGCATTGTTTCAGAGTCCTAATTTTGGATTATGATGGCCACACAATAAACTGCTGTTAGCAAATGCAATTCAGGCAGGTAGAATGTACAAAATCAAGTTTTTGATTAAGTCCACACCATGGACTTAATTATTTTTGACATTGTACAGCCAACTGGTAATTACCTGGTTAGGTTATTCAGGAAACTTGTTTCTCCTTCTTTTCTGTTTTCCCCATCCTCTGGCTGTTTTCCTGTTTATCTGCACTTCCAGAAGGGTTTCGATCTACATGGGGAGGGAGAAGAGAAGTAGGTAGAAAAGAAAACAACAATCACAGGTAGTATAATATTTCTATTTCTCACCTCTCATAATGGTTTTGATGATGAAAGAGGTCATAAAAAGTTTAGATATAGTTGTTAAATGATAGTCTAGATAATTTTTGGTTTTCAGTTATCCAGGAAATTCCTTGACCTCTGAGATGAAAAATAATGGGGAACTTGTTGGGACAGACTTTTCAGACCTTACCTTACAGGAATGTTGCAAAGATGAAATATGATCATGTCTGTTGCTGACTTTTATTAAATGCAGCGTGTTAGACATATTTGTGAGGAATCACTTTGTTATGGATCTTCCTGAAGTAAAGGAGCTCAAAAGACATCACAGACACTTGGAATTGCATTCCAAAGTCTGTGTACTTCCTTTTAGCAATAAGGACCCATTTTGTTTGCAAAGAGAAGTTACAAAACAAAACAAAACTCTTTTACCTGAGGCCCACTACTCTTTTAAATATCAAATAGCTTGAGGAAACTCATCTTCACTCAAAAGGTATATATCCAGTGCCGATTAAATTTTATTTTCAACCTAACACCAACAATTGATTTGTCTCAATTTGGGACTGCATCAACAGAAGCACATAGTATGACTCTTTCTTCCTTTCTTTTCAAAAATTATTTCTAGTAAGTGTTTAAAGATGAGGAGCCACAGTATAGGGAAAAATTCTGTATAGCAGACTCCTCTAACCCTTGAAAACTAAATCCTTTCTCATGGTGCTTTAGATGCTACTGTCTCTTGGTGAATCCTACTGGGTATCCAAAGGAGCACACATGTTGGAAAATAAGTAAAAATAAATGCCCACCTAACTCAGAAAATTAGTCACAAAGATCAAATGAGACTGTTGATGTAGAGTACTTAGTGAACTCTAATGGTTATAAATATCATGATCACAGAGTAAGATATGCACAGTTAATATATTTGGGAGGGAATTAAATGTCATTTCAGATATTCTCATTTCTCAAAGAAAGTAAGTTCTAGAGGGGTTAAGAAAGCTGTGTTGGTTCACCTCACTGTTATTTGAGCCAAGACCTAAACCTGGCTTTTTTCATCTGCCCAGCTAGCCAGAAATTGATCAAACACTAGCTGTTTGAGTCTTATTATTGAGGATTTAAAAAAAATAATAATAAAAAGTTTTAAATGTTGATGAATGTTCCTATAGGAAGGTGTATTCTTTGTAGAATATTTCAGAGAAGATATATTTCCTTTCTGCAGGTTTTATGGGCTGAGGATGCTCTGTTAGTCTGGTTTGATCAGGTTTAGATTTGTGGAATGACCCTCAAATATAACATCTGGCTTTTATAATCTGTTACTTATTTCCACAGTATAAATATTTAAGCCCTCTAAGCAACTGAATCATAAAGTAAGCATACAGAGTTGATATAAGTAGTTTTTGAAGTCTTTAAAATTATAGGTGGCTCTTTCTCCGCCGGCGCTCCTGCCGCCATCTAGCCCTCCTCTTCCTCTCTCTCAGCCGGTGGCGCTCCCGCCGCCATCTAGCCCTCCTCTCCCTCTCTCTCAGCCGGTGGCACTCCCGCCGCCATCTAGCCCTCTTCTTCCTCTTTCTCTGCCGGCACTCCCGCCGCCATCTAGCCCTCCTCTTCCCCCTTCTACGCCGGCGCTCCCGCCACCATCTAGCCCTCCTCTTGCTCTCTCTGCCGGCGGTGCTCCCGCCGCCATCTAGCCCTCCTCTTCCTCTTTCTTCGCCAGCGGTGCTCCCGCCGTCATCTTGCCCTTCTCTTTCCCCTCTGCTCCAGCACTCCCGCCGCCATCTAGCCCTCTTCTTCCTCTTTCTCTGCCAGCACTCCCGCCGCCATCTAGCCCTCCTCTTCCCCCTTCTCCACCAGCATGCCTGCCGCCATCTACCCCTCCTCTTCCCCCTTCTCCGCCGGTGCTCCCGCCGCCATCTAGCCCTCCTGTTCCTCTTTCTCCACCGGCGGCGCTCCCACCGCCATCTTGCCCTTCTCTTTTCCCTCTGCTCCAGCGCTCCCACCGCCATCTTATCCTTCCCTTTCTCCTACTACTCCAGTGGCTCTCCAACCACCACCGTGCCCTCTTCTGCCTTCACCAGCTCCTCCGCCACCATCCTCGACAGCCTTGCCATCCTCATCTTTCCTCCTCCAGAACAGCTACTAGGGGAGTAGAAACGATACAGAACAGCTCCCAGAGCCACGACAGAGATCAAAAAGACAGCGTACCCCATCCTGGAACGGCTGACTGGCTGTGAGAACCTGCTCTGGCCGCAGAGAACAGGGACCAGGAGGGTCCCTTCCAAACACGTGACCCCCCGGTCCGGCTGGGAACGGTGCACTATCCCGGGCCATGGCGGCTGGCGCCCTCCCGCCATGCTTGGCGCCCCGGGCCAACTAGGAAATTCAGACGGGCGCTCTCCCGGGCTGTGGCAGCTGGCGACCCTCCCCGCGTTCAGACCCCCGGGCCAGCTGGCACTCTTCCAAGCCACTTCGGCTGGCGAACCTCCCCCATGGTGAGAGTTTTCCAAAGTTAAAGGACCCACAGCACCTTTTATTGGTGGGACCCGCAGACAAACATGTGCCACGAGCGTCACCTACTGGGCAGGATAAGAAAAACAGAACCCAGAGATTTCACAGAAAAATCTTTCAACCTGTTGGGTCCAACACCCAGGGAAATCTGACTAAATGCCCAGACGCCAGCAGAAGATAACGGATCACGCTCAGAAAATTGAAAATATGGCCCAGTCAAAGGAACAAACCAATAGTTCAAATGAGATACAGGAGCTGAGACAACTAATACTGAATATACAAACAGAAATGGAAACCTCTTCAAAAACGAAATCGATAAATTGAGGGAGGACATGAAGAAGACATGGGCTGAACAAAAGGAAGAAATAGAAAAACTGAAAAAGCAAATCACAGAACTTATGGAAGTGAAGGATAAAGTAGAAAAGATGGAAAAAACAATGGATACCTACAATGATAGATTTAAAGAGACAGAAGATAGAATTAGTGATTTGGAGGATGAAACATATGAATTCCAAAAAGAAACAGAAACTATCAGGAAAAGAATGAAAAAAATTTGAACAGGGTATCAGGGAACTCAAGGACAATATGAACCGCACAAATATATGTGTTGTGGGTGTCCCAGAAGGAGAAGAGAAGGGAAAAGGAGGAGAAAAACTAATGGAAGAAATTATCACTGAAAATTTCCCAACTCTTATGAAAGACCTAAAATTACAGATCCAAGAAGTGCAGGGCACCCCAAAGAGATTAGACCCAAATAGGTGTTCTCCAAGACACTTACTAGTTAGAATGTCAAAGGTCAAAGAGAAAGAGAGGATCTTGAAAGCAGCAAGAGAAAAACAATCCATCACATACAAGGGAAACCCAATAAGACTATGTGTAGATTTCTCAGCAGAAACCTTGGAAGCTAGAAGACCTTGGGATGATATATTTAAATTACTAAAAGAGAAAAACTGCCAACCAAGACTCCTATATCCAGCAAAATTGTCCTTCAAAAATGAGGGAGAAATTAAAACATTCTCAGACAAAAAGTCACTGAGAATTTGTGACCAAGAGACCAGCTCTGCAAGAAATACTAAAGGGAGCACTAGAGTCAGATACAAAAAGACAGAAGAGAGAGGTATGGAGAAGAGTGTAGAAAGAAGGAAAATCAGATATGATATATATAATACAAAAGGCAAAATGTTAGAGGAAAATATTATCCAAACAGTAATAACACTAAATGCTAATGGACTGAATTCCCCAATCAGAAGACATAGACTGGCAGAATGGATTAAAAAACAGGATCCTTCTATATGCTATCTACAGGAAACACATCTTAGACCCAAAGATAAACATAGGTTGAAAGTGAAAGGTTGGGAAAAGATATTTCATGCAAATAACAACCAGAAAAGAGCAGGAGTGGCTATACTAATATCCAACAAATTAGACTTCAAATGTAAAGCAGTTAAAAGAGAAAAAGAAGGACACTATATACTAATAAAAGGAACAATTAAACAAGAAGACATAACAATCATAAATATTTATGCACCGAACCAGAATGCCCCAAAATACGTGAGAAATACACTGCAAACACTGAAAAGGGAAATAGACGCAAATACCATAATAGGTGGAGACTTCAATTCACCACTCTCATCAGTGGACAGAACATCTAGACAGAAGATCAATAAAGAAATAGAGAATCTGAATATTACTGTGAATGAGCTAGACTTAACAGACATTTATAGGATATTACATCCCACAACAGCAGGATACACCTTTTTCTCAAGTGCTCATGGATCATTCTCACAGATAGACCATATGCTGGGTCACAAAGCAAGTCTTAACAAATTTAAAAAGATTGAAATCATACACAACACTTTCTCGGATCATAAAGGAATGAAGTTGGAAATCAATAATAGGCAGAGTGCCAGAAAATTCACAAATACGTGGAGGCTCAACAACACACTCTTAAACAACGAGTGGGTCAAAGAAGAAATTGCAAGAGAAATTAGTAAATACTTCGAGGCGAATGAAAACAAAAACACAACATATCAAAACTTATGGGACGCAGCAAAGGCAGTGCTAAGAGGGAAATTTATCGCCCTAAATGCCTATATCAGAAAAGAAGAAAAGGCAAAAATGCAGGAATTAACTGTCCACTTGGAAGAACTGGAGAAAGAACAGCAAGCTAATCCCAAAGCAAGCAAAAGGAAAGAAATAACAAAGATTAGAGCAGAAATAAATGAAATTGAAAACATGAAAACAATAGAGAAAATCAATAAGACCAGAAGTTGGTTCTATGAGAAAATCAATAAGATTGATGGGCCCTTAGCAAGATTGACAAAAGAAGAAGAGAGAGGATGCAAATAAATAAGATCAGAAATGGAAGAGCAGACATAACTACTGACCTCACAGAAATAAAGGAGGTAATAACAGGATACTATGAACAACTTTACGCTAATAAATAAAACAATTTAGATGAAATGGATGGGTTCCTGGAAAGACATGAACAACCAGCTTAGACTCTAGAAGAAATAGATGACCTCAACAAACCAACCACAAGTAAAGAAATTGAATTAGTCATTCAAAAGCTTCCTAAAAAGAAAAGTCCAGGACTAGACGGCTTCACATGTGAATTCTATCAAACATTCCAGAAAGAATTAGTACCAACTCTCCTCAAACTCTTCAAAAAAATCGAAGTGGAGGGAAAACTACCTAATTCATTCTATGAAGCCAACATCACCCTCATACCAAAACCAGGCAAAGATATTACAAAAAAAGAAAATTACAGGCCAATCTCTCTAATGAATATAGATGCAAAAATCCTCAATAAAATTCTAGCAAATCATATCCAACAACACATTAGAAGAATTATACATCATGACCAAGTAGGATTCATCCCAGGTATGCAAGGATGGTTCAACATAAGAAAATCAATTAATGTAATACACCATATCAACAAATCAAAGCAGAAAAATCACATGATCATCTCAATTGATGCAGAGAAGGCATTTGACAAGATTCAACATCCTTTCCTGTTGAAAACACTTCAAAAGATAGGAATACAAGGGAACTTCCTTAAAATGATAGAGGGAATATATGAAAAACCCACAGCTAATATCATCCTCAATGGGGAAAAATTGAAAACTTTCCCCCTAAGATCAGGAAGAAGACAAGGATGTCCACTATCACCACTATTATTCAACATTGTGTTGGAGCAATTAGACAAGAAAAAGAAATACAAGCATCAAAATTGGAAAGGAAGAAGTAAAATTATCACTGTTTGCAGATGATATGATACTGTACGTCTAAAACCCGGAAAAATCCACAACAAAACTACTAGAGCTAATAAATGAGTACAGTAAAGTAGCAGGCTACAAGATCAACATTCAAAAATCTGTAGCATTTCTATACACTAGTAATGAACAAGCTGAGTGGGAAATCAAGAAACGAATCCCATTTACAATTGCAACTAAAAGAATAAAATACCTAGGAATAAATTTAACTAAAGAGACAAAAAACCTATATAAAGAAAACTACAAAAAACTGTTAAAAGAAATCACAGAAGACCTAAATAGATGGAAGGGCATACCGTGTTCATGGATTGGAAGACTAAATATAGTTAAGATGTCAATCCTACCTAAATTGATCTACAGATTCAATGCAATACCAATCAAAATCCCAACAACTTATTTTTCAGAAATAGAAAAACCAATAAGCAAATTTATCTGGAAGGGCAGGGTGCCCCGAATTGCTAAAAACATCTTGAGGTAAAAAAACAAAGCTGGAGGTCTCGTGCTGCCTGACTTTAAGGCATATTATGAAGCCACAGTGGTCAAAACAGCATGGTATTGGCATAAAGATAGATATATCGACCAATGGAATCGAATAGAGTGCTCAGATATAGACCCTCTCATCTATGGACATTTGATCTTTGATAAGGCAGTCAAGCCAACTCACCTGGGACAGAACAGTCTCTTCAATAAATGGTGCCTAGAGAACTGGATATCCATATGCAAAAGAATGAAAGAAGACCCATCTCTCACACCCTATACAAAAGATAACTCAAAATGGATCAAAGATCTAAACATTAGGTCTAAGACCATAAAACAGTTAGAGGAAAATGTTGGGAGATATCTTATGGATCTTACAACTGGAGGCGGTTTTATGGACCTTAAACCTAAAGCAAGAGCACTGAAGAAGGAAAGAAATAAATGGGAGCTCCTCAAAATTAAACACTTTTGTGCATCAAAGAACTTCATCAAGAAAGTAGAAAGACAGCCTACACAATGGGAGACAATATTTGGAAACGACATATCAGATAAAGGTCTAGTATCCAGAATTTATAAAGAGATTGTTCAACTCAGCAGCAAAAAGACAACCAACCCAATTACAAAATGGGAAAAAGACTTGAACAGACACCTCTCAGAAGAGGAAATGCAAATGGCCAAAAGGCACATGAAGAGATGCTCAATGTCCCTGGCCATTAGAGAAATGCAAATCAAAACCACAATGAGATATCATCTCACACCCACCAGAATGTCCATTATCAACAAAACAGAAAATGACAGTTGCTGGAGAGGATGCGAAGAAAGAGGCACCCTTATTCACTGTTGGTGGGAATGTCAAATGATGCAACTACTGTGGAAGGCAGTTTGGCGGTTCCTCAAAAAGCTGAATATAGAATTGCCATACGACCCAGCAATACCATTGCTAGGTATCTACTCAAAGGACTTAAGGGCAAAGACACAAACGGACATTTGCACACCAATGTTTATAGCAGCGTTATTTACAATTGCAAAGAGATGGAAACAGCCAAAATGTCCATCAACAGAAGAGTGGCTAAACAAACTGTGGTATATACATATGATGGAATATTATGCAGCTTTAAGACAGGATAAACTTATGAAGCATGTAATAACATGGATGGACCTAGAGAACATTATGCTGAGTGAGTCTAGCCAAAAACTAAAGGACAAATACTGTATGGTCCCACTGATGTGAACCGACATTCGAGAATAAACTTGGAATATGTCATTGGTAACAGAGTCCAGCAGGAGTTAGAAACAGGGTAAGATAATGGGTAATTGGAGCTGAAGGGATACAGACTGTGCAACAGGACTAGATACAAAAACTCAAAAATGGACAGCACAATAATACCTAATTGTAAAGTGTTCTAGTTTGCTAGCTGCTGGAATGCAACACACCAGAGACGGATTGGATTTTAATAAAAGGGGATTTATTTTGTTGGTTCTTCACAGGAAAGGCAGCTAACTTTCCACTGAGGTTCTTTCTTACGTGGAAGGCACAGGATGGTCTCTGCTGGTCTTCTCTTCAGGCCCCTGGGTTCCAACAACTTTCCCTGGGGTAATTTCTTTCTCCATCTCCAAGGGTCCGGGCTGAGCTGCAAGTGCTGAGATGAGGAATGCCAAGCTGCTTAGCAGCGCTACGTTGCAATCTCTCATTTAAGCACCAGCCAATTAAGTCAAACGTCACTCATTGCAGTAGACACGCCTCTCAGCGGACTGCAGATGTAATTGGCAACAGATGAGGTTCACGTACCATTGGCTTATGTCCGCAGCAACAAGATTAGGTATGCTCACCTGGCCAAGTTGACAACTGAATCTAACGAACACATAAAGTAATCATGTTAAAACACTGAATGAAGCTGCATCTGAGCTAAATTTTTTTTTTTTGTCTGTCTGGATGCTTGTTTGTCTTTTTTTTTTTACTATTATTATTACTTTTATTTTTTTCTCTATGTTAACATTCTATATCTTTTTCTGTTGTGTTGCTAGTTCTTCTAAACCAATGCAAATCTAATAAGAAACGATGATCATGCATCTATGTGATGATGTTAAGAAATCATACCATTCTAAATGTTGGTTTGATTTCTTTTTTTCCATTAATTAATAAAAAAAATTATAGGTGGTATGGTAAGAATATTTTGGTATTGTCTTAGTTTACCAGGGGTGCTCTAACAAAACATCAAAAACTGAAGGATCTAAACAAAAGGAATTTCTTGGCTCACAATTTTGGAGACAAAAGTCTAAAATTAAGGTATCAGCCGGCCTTGCCTTCTCTGCAGTATGGAACATTCTGGTGGTGGCTTGATGTTAATCAATTTCTGCCTCTGTCACAAAAATGGTCTGTCTCTTCCTTGTACTACCATGCCCAAATTTCATTTTCTTATAAAATTCCAGTTGTGTTAGATGTTTTAGTTTGTGGATTTTTTGTTTTTGTTTTTGTTTTTGATTTTGTTTTGGTCTGCTTAATGGCAGGGTCACATTTCATTATTTTTCCAAATGAGTATCATGTTATTGCAGTGCCATTGGTTGAATTTGATTTTGTTTGTTTGCTTGGTTTTTGTTCATTTGTTTTGCTTGTTTGTTTGTTTTTTGGGAAGTGCATAGACCGGGAATTGAATCCTCATCTCCCATGTGGCAGACAAGTATTCTACCACTGAACTACCATTGCACCCCTGTTTTAGTTTGTTAATGCTACCAAAATGCAATATACCAGAAATACATTGGCTTTTATAAAGGAAATGTTTTAGGTTACAAGTTTACAGTTCTAAGGCCATAAAAATGTCCAAACTAAGGCATCCAGATAAAGCTCCCTTGACTTAAGAAAGGCCGATGGGTCTGAAACACTTCCATCACCTCAAATGGCTGGCATCTACTGATCCTTTGGTACCAGGTTTGAAACAGTTTCACTGGGGGCATTTTCTTTCTGCATCTCCAAAAGTCTCTCTGTGTATCAGCTCTGAAGCTTTCTCCAAAATTGTTCCCTCTTAAAGGACTCCAGTAAGCAACTCCACCTTGAATAGATGGATACATTTTCGTGGAAACAACCTAATAAAAGTTCCTACCCGCAGTTGGAAGGGTCACACCTCTGTGGAAATAACTTAATCAGAAAGCTGCCACCCAGTGATATTGAATGAGGATTAAAGAGCATGGCTTTTCTGGGGTACATGATAGTTTCAAATGGCGCACCAGGTATATTAAGACCCACCCTGATTGAATTTGGCCTCATCTTAATAGGATCTTCAAAAATCCTATTTATAAGTGAGTTTTTGCCTAAAGACTGGGAGGTAGAGCCTGGAAATATTTTTGTAGCAGACATGATAATAATCTACAACAGATATGTTTGTTAAAAATGTTTCACAAAAATAGGTTCCCAAATAGTTTAGTGTTAAAAAGAAATTAAAAATTTAAAATAACCAATGGGCTATGAACCATTCCTGTTACAATTAACTTGGCTATTTTATGTTTATAGAACTCCATTCTTTTTCAGGGAGATGAGGAGGGAAAATGATAATTTTTCATAATTATATGAGTTAATGATTTATGTCCCTTTATATTACTGAATATAGTAGGTTGATAAATAAAAAATCACTTTACATCTCTCTAAGCACTAAAATTAGAAGATATTAATTAAAAGGTTTCTGTGTGGGTGGCATTAAAAAAGGTTCTTCCTTATTTGTAAAAATGTAACTCTAATGAAAGGTATATCTCCTATGTATCTTCAGATCCTGTGTTCCAACTTACAACTTCAAGAAATAAGTAGAATTTATCATCATTCTATCTTATGATAAATTCTAGTCTTGTTTTGTAATAGGGTTCATTTTTACTCTGATTCTAAGAACTATATGAATCTGCTATATAACCATTAGGAGGTAAGGGAAAATAAATGAGATAAAAAGGTAAGGGCCCTAAAAATTTTTGCTAAATATAAAATGTGATGGGATAGTATGTGGTCTAAGGGTTTGCACCTTGGTTTGTAGGAATGATCCTGTGAGGAATCAATTCTTCCTTGCAGTACTGACCCCTCCTCTGGTTTTGGGAATGACATTGAATCTCTATCTTCCTTGATTTTGTTTTCTCATCTACAAAGTTGAGAAAACATTTTAATACCAGACAACAGACCCACACATCCCATAGGTATTTGGTAAATATTGAGTGGTGACCCCTTTCCCACAATGGTGATCCTGTGAATATCAAGGCGGGTGAAACAGTTGAACTCATGAGAACACAGATATGTCATTTATGTAAGTGCCAAGGTTTGTGAGGAACTTCTCCTTGAGAGAAGGCCATGTAAGAAAGCCATGGAGATGGTTCATTGGGTTTTAACACCTTAATGTACGAGAAATAATCAAATTCATCAGTTGATCTCCCTTTGCTTTAGTCATTTCACCAGTGAGATGGGATTAGCGATATTTATTCCTTGCAATTTACAGCATACCAACATACAATAAAGCAAGTTCCAAATTTCTCACTCCACAAGTGCTTCTCTCCAAGATGAAAAATAATAGTAGTGTGCACCTTTAAGTCAGGCTGTGTGATGATTTTTTATGAACTAATTTATTAGTTACAAAAGCCTTATGAGATTTGGGTGTTATTATTATTCCCTTTTTTATAGGTAGGGAAACTGAAGTTAGGGAAATTGTGGCTCATCCCTGATATGACACAAATAGTACTAGTTAACCAGAAGTGACCCTGGGCAGTCAGCCTCAGAGCCTGCTTCACCTAACTGTGTCATATATGGCCTCCACTAGAATCCCTTGATCCCAGTAATATGAAATGACAGTTATACAGTGCTACAGAAAGTACAAGAAATCTTTTTAATGTAACAACATTTAGATATTTTGACAATACCAACAGTTTCCTTCTCAGGGAAACCTAGTCCTTTATGAACTAGAAATATACTTAAGTTGTTCAGGAATTTGTGAGAAAAGAGGTCAGTGTTAATACAAAATGAATCTGGAATGAGCAAACATGACTAAGAGTTATCACAGGTGATGTGATCAAAGTCTCTGGCAATAAGAAAAGATTGTTTTATGTTTGATACAGATAGAGTCATAGTTAAAAACAGAGGGAGAGAGAAAAAAATAGTTTATGATGGCCAACTGATGTAGTCCCAGGAAAACTCATAGGATTTTTTTTGTTTTCAGGAGAGGATTAATGTCATGTCTAGTTTTCTATTTATGCTCCCTAAACAATTCCAGGTGAAAGACATTATTTGATAGAACAAGCATATGGAATGAAGAGTAGAGGAGACGCTTAGGTCCATTATGCAGTTTCGTCCACTTCAACCTGTTTTCCCCAGAGACTTCCCAAATTATGCTTGAAATAATTTGTGTTTCCCCAGGTCTTGCAAACAAGAGCTTGTCCCACAATCATGTACCCATGCTAGCATCATGCCTAATATAGAGCAGAACCTCAGTAATTCTTTCTGACCAGTTGGTTACTGGCTGGCTGGTTGGCTGGTTGGCTGGCTGGCTAGTTGGTTGGATGGATGGAAGGATGGATAGATGGATGGAAGGATGGAGGATGGATGGATGGATGATAGGATAACCTGAGGCCTCCCCAGATCTGCATCACATCCTGACTCAGGTACTGGGGACTGGATTGGGACCAGAATGCCATTGTGCATTTGGGCACAAGGGAATGAAGTGTGCAGTGTGAAGAGTTTGTTTCAGTTCATCTCACACCTCATGATCTCATGTTTTTCAAGGTGGAACTGGCATAGCCATGTTATTTCTTACTACCTGCCTTTCCCAGTATTTCATATCAGAGTTTGGGTGTGTATGTATGTACATGTGTGTGTGAATATGTTATGTATGTATGCATGTATATGTGTGTATATGTATGTAAAATACATATGCAGAAAGAAGTATTAGGTAATAAAATTAAAAGGTCAAAATAAAGTTAACATCTAAATCAATGGGCATTGCAAAGTTTAATTGTATTTGGAATTTATTATGAAAAAATAGAATGCTGAAGAAGCAATTGAGTAGTTAAAAGAAAAGAGAGGTACTTTTAAATACTTAAAATGCATGGTCACAAAAAAAATCTCTTTACATTTTGGGATGAAAGCTTTGTTTTTTCACAAAATTTCATTAGCGACTTCAAATGAAGAAATCTGAAAGCCACAGTTATGTTGGTATAACCAGTTCATTGTGAGGAATGGTTTCCGTAATGAGAATAGTGGCTAAGAATTTGAGTTAGGAAATTCTGCAGATTTGGAGAGAGGGTATTAAAACATCATTATTTCAAGCTTTCCAAGAAGGGAAGACATAGTGAAAACTTTCCTGTAAAGTACTTGGTCAAGCATAACTAGATAGAGTCAAAATATAACCAAGTTTTAAACAGTGGAACAATTCTGTTTGGATTGACCCAAAGCAATCATTAAAAACAAACAAACAAAAAACCAAAGTGAATTTTAAAAAAAGCAAAATCCTCAGTAATCACAGAAGCGTTGACTGGATTTTCTTTTCCTTGAGCCTTGAACAAAATGGCCTGTGGTCACTATTTGAGGATGTTCTACTTCTAAGTGTACAGCTACCCTGCATTGTTTGGAATATATCTGGTGTCTGTGGCCACAGTGTGACTTTCCTTCTCAGCATCTTCCAAGCAGTAATCAGAGTCCATGGGAAGCCCTGAGCTGGCTTGCAGGAATGCTGCATTGCACATCCCAGCTCTGGACCTCAGTTTTAGCATCCCTCAAATGAAGGATTCATTTACTTATCTTCTAATGTTTCACCAAGGGTTATAGATTATTTTTTAGGGAAGGAATCTTTAAAAAAAATTTTTTAATAGAGTGGTTGTTGCAAAGCTCAAAATCATTTCTGAAACAATTACTTCCAGGATGATTCACCTAGCTAAAATGACTGTGCTTAATATCAAAAAAATAAATAAAAGTCTCATGGCAAATGTGCACTCCAAATGTATAAAGAGCTACAAGGCATCATTAAATTGTAAGATATATTTTTGTAGTCTTGTTACTTGTTTTAAATCACTGATAAATTACACAGCATATTAATATTCAAAAGTTTTTGAAAGAGATATTGCAATACTAAAGGCAATCATAGTACCATCAGGGAGCAATATCGATAGGAATATGACCCCTTGTAGTAACTTTCTGTAATATGATTTCTTGATAATTTCAACAAAGGAAAGAGTCACCATTTGAGCATTTTTATGTATCTGAAATTAATATAATTTTGTTTTCAGAAAGCAGCCAAAGACTGAACACTTTATTTGCTACATTAAATTTTTTTTCTGATTATGTTCTGACTTCTTCCTCACTTGGTCTATTATTGTTGTTAGTTTTCAATGAAAGATTATTACATTATATTATTTTTGTTTGATGTTTTACAAACAAGAATTGAAAAAATTAACTAAAAATCATGTATCAGCTTTATTTAACAAGTTCAGTTCAATATGTTAAAGTAATTCAAAGGATTGTACCAGCTGTAAAATTTCCATGATCCTTTCCCTTACCTGGATGGCATGTGAATCCATATTCACAAAAGTTTGGAATTAAAACTGGCTCAACAGTCTCACTTTGCAAGTGAAAAGTATCTTGGCACAGGCAAATGAAATCCCTTTTCCAAGGTTACACAACCAGCCCCTGACAGTGAGATGTGGTTCCTGACATGTAATCTTTTTACTACATCAGTCAATGAGAGTATCATTATTTGAACTTGGTATTCAAACAGTACATTGGATTTTCTCTTATTAGAATGTTAATTGTGCAGAGCATAAATAAGTTTAAATTTGACCTAATTTCCTTTTGGCCACTAATATTCTTTTTTATGTTTTTAATCATTTTTGAAAGGGCATATTTTAACCACAGATTCTACATACAAGCTCTTCTTGTATCTGAAAGTTTGCCTTTATTCCATTCACTTGGCACTGCAGATATACCTGTCATCACAGAAACAGGTCCACATTTAATCACTCATGCATGTGAAGACTGGTTATTCTCCCCACATCCAGTTTTCCAGGTCCTAAAGATAAATGCATAAATCAAATGAACTGAAAACTCCATAAATGAAAATAATTGCATTAGAAAACAATATACAAGTTTTTTCAAATCATTCAACAAAATAAACGGCGATAGTTACTAAACAATGCTCTATAAATAACTGTACTTCTGATATCAAAGTCATAATGCACTAGCAGTTCCCAGCCCCTTGCCCCTCAGTGACTCCTTCAAGAGCTGGGCAGCCACACTGAGGCAGGAGCACTTCAAGATGTGTGTTTATCTCCTTCTCCAGATGGAGAGAGCCTCCTTGGGAGCAGGCCCAGGTGAAGGTCACACCAAGTCTGCCCTCCTTCATTTTTGGATAAAAAACAGCAAAGATTAGTCTCATTAAGCTTCTCATTTATAGCTGGAGTGGGGTATGAGGAAGGCAGATTTTTCCCAGGAAGTATTCTTTGGAATGTTATTTCTATGAACAAGATGCTCTATAATCAATTAACTTTGGGGAAAATAGCTCATTCTTTTCCTTTTTTGAATGTTCACATTGGAAACAAAATGCAAACATTTTAAAAAGCCTTAGAGGGGGAATTTGTTTAATATCCTTTAATTCAGCATTTCCCAAACAAACCCATCTTCAAATATTACCTAATCACATCTTGGACCTCACTGTGGAAATATGATTAGACATCATCCACCTCAATGAGTGTCTGTCCTTGAAAGAGTGTGGGTTAGGACATGAATTTGTTTGTTTCTTCTATTGGTCTCTATCTCTACAAGTTTCTCATAATGTGAGCTGGATATGAGTTTAAACACCAACACTGTATAAGTATGTGCTATATATTATTTTTCATTATATGTTCTATTTCACTTTATCACTATACATTACACATTTAAAAATACACATCACTGTAATGGCTTGTTTAGCGAAATCCACATTTATGAGTGATTTAAGGGATTTTTAGAGGATAATTTTGACTTGGAGGATTTTTTCCTGTTTCAGAGATGTATGAGCCAGCTAAGGTATTATATTGCAGAACGTGTTTGATAGAGCAACAGTGGAAACTCAGAGTAGGGAGGGGTGGTGGAGAAGTAGGGAAGATTTTACAGATCTTGAAGGATGTATTGGCATTTTCCAGGGAGCACAGGCACAGAGGCAAGGCTTAGTATAACAGTTCAAAAAACTGGTAAAAATCACAGTGTCCTTGAAGGGAGGTGGAAGGGGGTCCTGGTGAAGCGGGTGGTCCAGGTCAGCTCATGCTATGCTGAGGAACGTGGCTCTCCCCTTGTAAGGCTGTGCTTCTTCAACTGGGTGGTACATCAGACTCAGCAGGGAACCCTTTTAAAATAGATCTCCTGTGCCTGGGAGATTCTGATTTATTAGGTGCCTCACAGAGTTCAAGAAGGTAAATTTTGAGAAAAGTACTCAGGAGATTCTACTGTACACTCCAAGTTGAGAAAACTTTGGGTACCATAGTAGGGTTTCAAGCAGAAGGGTGTTGTGATGATCTAAAGGCTTTGAGGAGGAGGGTTTAAGAAAATTGATCCCAAAGACAGGGAAACCCATTAAGAGGCTCTTGTTCAGTTTGGGAAAAGCAGTAACAAGCAGGGAAACCAAGGTTGAAATATGGGAGGGGAAAGATGAATGGATGCAACAGATGACACCCGGCATTGGTCTGCAGCATTTGGTGACTGACTAAATATAGGTGTGGAGGGAGGAAAGACTCCAATTTTCTGGCATTTTGATGCCAACAACCAAGGCAGGAAACTCTGAAGGGGAAATGTTGAGCTCTCGTTGGTTCCTCACTCTTCCCCTTGGACCTGCAACTTGGCTTCCTGTGGTCCGTCCAACATACTACCACCACACAGCACTGTCATCTTCTTCTATGACTTTGCAGCCATTGGATCTTCTATGCAACTCAGTACCTGCCTGTTGGAAAGGGTAGCTGAGAGGCCCTGGTCTATTAGAAGACTTGTCCTAGGACCAAGGAGGCATTTGGGGAAATCCTACTTCCTGTAGGAGTAATCATACAGGAAGACATAGGGAAGGGCTTTTGTAGGAGAATTCACAGAACACCCTGCACTCTGAGTCTAGTTGGGGCTATGATTTGTCACTTCTACACCCCATACACAGGGACATTGGGGTAGGAGGGTAGAGGATAGGCCCCCTAGCCCAGGGCTTGGTGGACTCCCTAAGACAGAAGGATGGATCAGATGGGCTGGTGGAAGAAGGCACTGTCCACTGTGAGGTGACCTCAGAATAGTGTGATGAGCTATGACAAGGAGCAGAGAAGACTGTGGGGCACAGGCCTTGAGAAAGAGCTCTCAGTCCATCCAGTGGAAACAGCTGGTGATAAGGTCCAGATTTTTTGTGACTTTTAGAACATTATTTGATATCTCCTAAAATGAGAATAACAAAACCTTCTTTGAACCAGTAACAATAGGTCTGGATGAAGAATATAATATGGGTCCCCTTGTGCTGCCAGCATCCCCGTCTGATCAATACACAAACCTTTTTCACATTGTCATAATTCATGCCCACAAAGTCTAGTAGTCTGTGAAGCAATCAATTTATGTGAAACAGTCTTGGGAAAAAATTGAAAAAGCCTGTACTAGTGGGTAAACTTGACAAGTGGAGTGGTCTATTGGTATTTTGTTTGCAAACTGTTGTTTATGTTTACTCAGCCATGTGTAGTTAGTTTTGTGCAACATTTAGCCAACTAGGGTTATGAGGGATGAACTTTGCTGCAGAACTGACAGACTGCTTTCTGATTGTCATTTTCCTGGACTGTAGGAGCAGCTTGTAAAATTGATTCTAGATGGTGGTATGGGGTGCCTCCATTGGTGTCTCCCAAACTAAAGCCAAATAAGCTTAGTTGTTGCTATGGCAACTGACCCCACCACCATCACACACACATGGCCTAGGAGAATTGTAATTGTAATTTTTCTCATATAAGAGTCTGAGAATTCCAATAGCTATGACACCATTTATTCCTGTTAAAGTTCATTTATTCTAAAAGATGATTGACTTTTTTCATGGATCTATTAAAAATTTTCTGTTTCCCAATGAGGAAGTACTGGAAAAGAGTATAAATAGATGGACTTTCACATGCATGTTTTTCTACCTATTCTGTTTTCCTGGATGCCTAGCAGAGAAGTGTTATCCTATCTACCCTGTCCTGTCTGAAGCAGCCCCAACAGTGAGAAGCAAAAGGGCAAAGAGTACAAAGAAGACCATGCTTTGGGAAAGGATGCTTTTGTTGTTTCTGCATATGTTTCTGATGCATGCATAGGCAAACATATCAGATTCTGCCATTGTAGGTAGGTCACCTGGCTGTGTCATCAAAATGTAGCACATTTCTGTAAATGTTATTCTGTTTAAAAAAAGGTCCTATGCTATCAAAAGCTGAGTTGACTAAGGGAAGATTCTCACTAGCAGTGTCTTTGTTTAATATAACATACTTGGCTTCTGTCAGGAAGACTCTCAAAGCCAGGGGAGATTGTGATCTGCCCAGTTAGACATATGAAATATTGTGTATACCTGAAGACTTTAAAATTATTTTTATGAGCAATGTCTATTATAACTGTTTCTGTTCACTGACCTACCAATGACATGACAGAATTCTTGCACATCACCCCACCCCCTTCTTTCTGAGCAATCATGGTGGGCCATGAGAAAAATAAGGCACATTGGAGAGAAAATAGGTGATTATTACAAAAGACAGGCTCATTTCTTCAGCTGTCAGAATTAGCTATGAAAATTAAGATTGAGAACATCTGTTTTAATTATGTATGTAGCACAGTCTGTTCTGTTGTTTCACAGTTTCTCTCAGATAAGAAAAAAAAAAGAAAGATAAAAAGGATACCTGTTAGTCTCTCACAGTTTTCTCCTGGAGCTAGGTCTAATTTGCTTTTAGCTATAATAAGCATCCATTGATATTAAATAATGCCCTTATTTGCAAATATTATGCAAGATTTTTACAATTTCTTTTGCAAACCCTGTATAGTAAGATTGAAGAGGACAGGCTAAATGTGATAAACATAAACTTCAAAATACAGATAGATGACTGTCAAAGTGCATTAGCAGTGTGTTTAATTAGGCATTGAAGCTTTAATTTTCTGACCCAGTTGTGAAAACCGTAGTAATGCAAACTGACACCAAGAAAGCTGCTGGGAACAGCAAAGGAAAGAAAAGTGAACTAATTAGAAACAAATCCTGGCTGATCAGGCAGCTGAAATTTTGAAATGTTTACCATTCACCATTTGTCTCCTGAGTTCAAGACACTATAGAAAATGTACCCATAAAGCAGCAAGGAACTTTGCAACTGCCACTGAAGCTGTTGTCTTTCCCCTCCTCCTCTCCCTCCCTCCACCTCTCCCTCTCCCCTCCCTGTTCCCATGTTGTGAATCAAACCCATTTTCTTGGACATTTCTTAGAGGGGACCCACCAAGACATCATGTCTATCCTTAATAAATTCACAGTCAAATATGACTCAGTTCACTTTCTGTTCTTGCAGAACATGCTATTCATTTTATCAAGACTTGACTAGAGTATGAATAAATTTAATAAAATAATTCCCCATTCCCCCTATCAAAAAAGAAAGACCTTATTGAAAGATCAGATTAATTTGATGATTTATATTTAAATTGAGATTAGAAAGCAGACTGTGTAAAGTTGATTCTAACAAAATGTGTTTTAGAAAATATTTTCAAATACATATGAATACATTTGATAGGCTAATAGTAAATATACTTTTATTGTATAACAATTGTATTTTAATGTCATTAATTTTAATATTCTATTTCTAAATCCTTTTTCTTTTCTATAGAGATAATCTATGAATACTGCTAATTTTGCTTCTTGCTTTCTTATTCATATATTTTGTACTCCATTTTCATCCTTATTACTCTGGTCAGAACCTCTAGTTAAATGTTGAAAGAAGTGATGTAGTGGATAATCCTGAGTTTTTCTCAAACCCGAAGTAAAACTTTTTTTTAAGATAACAACATACAAATATAAACATTCTTACCATTGTCAAAGGAAAACTTTTAATGTTTTATCATAAAGTATGATGATTGTTCTTAATTCCCTTAGCCAGATGCAGAAAGTTCTCTTCTACCTCTGGTTTGCTAGGATTTTTAATTTTTTTTTTAGTGAGTAAATATTGAATTATATCAAATTCTTTTCCTGTATTTTTTCAGATGATCATGTGACTTTTCAACTTTAATTTGCTAACTGGTAAATGAATTACTTGATTTTCTAATGATAAACCATATTAGTCATAATGTTTTATCCTTTATATATTATATTTGGAATTTTTTGCATATATGTTTGTGAGTGAGCTTGGTCAGGAATATTTCCTTTTTTTACAGTTCCCTTGTGAAATTTTGGTGTTAAGGTATAGGCATCAAAGGATTAAGAATAAATTTTTTATACTCTGGATTAAGTTATGTAATATTGAAACAGTTTCTGAAGTGTAAGAAGATTTAAACTACTGATACCATTTATTAAATATTTTTAGTAATGTTCAAGTTTTCTAATTCTTCTTGTGTCATTTTTAGTAAATAATATTTTCAGGCCACATGTCCATTTTATATAAATTTATATGAATTGGCAAAATTTCTCTGGTCTGTGGAAGTGCAGAAGCACTAAAATGTTTTGAGCAGAGAAATGGTACAGGGATGTTATGGGATGTTCAAGATGAGTTGAACAAGAATGTAAAAACATCACTCTTCATTTGTCAGTTGTTTAATTAGCAACATACAAAATCATTATTGAAGTGGCCATTTTCAGTTCCATCAAGAACTAAATCCATGAAGAAAATTATTGAATCTTTTGCTCAACTCTGTCAACTCTGTAGAAGATAAAATTTTTCCAAGTGACAAGTTGGTTTAATAAATGGTCATTTTCACTTTAAAGGAAACTTCCATTGGTTTCTATATCCACTTGTATTTTTGGCAGAATAGTGCACCCCTGGGCGTTGGAGCTCTAACCTCTGAATTCTCTGAGTGGGCCTTAAATGTTCTCATCAATTGAAAACTCATGCAAAATTCCAGATTTTTAGTTAGTTGTTTGTAGAGTCAAATTACTTGTAATATCATGGACATTCATTTTTATGTACCCCTTGGTAGCTGGAAGGTTAGGTGCCCTTCCACTCCTTCGCCTAGGGCCTGGAGTAGATGTGCTGGAGAAACAGAGTTGAGAGAAAGGAGAAGAGTGTGGCTGATGGATCTAGAGACCATGGGTGCTATGGAGAACAGGGAACTCCAGAACCACTTACACGTAAGCAGAGAAGAGCCAGAACTTGGGATCTGTGACCTGCTAAATGCTCCTTGTTTTCAGATTAACTACTTGGATAACTATTTTCTGACCCGGGGGCTTTTGATGAGCCTTTCCCATTGCCCTAAAATGTTGCTACTGGCTAGAGTTTCTCTCCATCTTGGGTTCCCCAAATAGAACAGATTCTCAACTTCCCTTCCCCCTTTTGAGAATGTATGAGGACTTTCAGTCCAAGTAATAAAAGAAAGCTGACTGGCAATAAAAAGTGTCCTTATTATGTTTCTGCCCCATCCTTTCAACACCATACCAACTGCACCTTACTCTTTTTCTCTCTCCTGTCATTTCTTCTCCCCTCCTCTTATTACCACTTCAAAATGTTAGAGAAAAAAGTTCCGATAACACTACTTAGGGTACAAAGTGGACTGAACTGTGATTTCTGCATGCATGTCAGGGGGTGATCTAAACTCAGCTCTTAAATACATGTGCTTATTACCAGATGCCTGGAGCTTCTGAGCTCTGGTCCCTGGTAAAGAGGGTGATTCCTGGACAGAAGGATCTGGGATGGAAACTGGAGAAGTTGTTGAGTGAATCTGCTCTGGGGTCAAGAAACTATGGGTTTTCTAAGGAGAGGGTCAAAGAAATTCTAGAGCATATTCCTCTCCTTGTCCCCTGCAGATTTTGTTTGTTGTCATCTCTGGGCTGAGGCAGAAAGGAGGAATAAATTGTCCCTGGACAGTAAGAACTACAGGGAGAGAAAAGAAGGTAAAATTCCCATGATCTTCCCTATGTGGAAATCCTTTATGCCTACTCCACCCATTTATTTTTATTTAGATCACTAATAGAATTTCATATTTTGAGTTTGTGTAAGTTTTAATTATTTTCAAAATACTTTCACATATTTTATTTTGACCTGATGTCTTTTGGGTAAGGTAGGCAGTGGAGGTCTTATAAGCCTCATTTGATTGATGAAGAAAAACAATGTAGAAAGATAAAATTGTCAAAGGTTACACAGAGAGTGTATGTGGCAGTTCTGGGACTGAAATTAAATTATTCATTTACTCTTTTCCTTCATATTAAATATTCTTCCTTGTACAATTGACACTGACTCAGGATTAACAAAAATGCAGTGATGTGAATAAGTTTAAATGTCTTATGTTTCAGGAAAACAAAAGCAGCATCTGAGCTATGAACTAGTTTAGATAACTTTAGTTTAAAGCAGAATTGTCTTTTCCTTGGGTATTTCTTCTGTGACATTGGAAAAGTCCATGTTTTCTAAAAATCAACCATAAATAATTTGTGTATTTGAATTATTTGGAAGAATTTTCACAGACTAGGATAAAAGAGCTGAAACCTCAGCTAATTTTTCCTATTAGATTTGAATAGCAAACTTCAGATGTACGAATTGCTGGAAAGAAAATTATTTCAGTCCTAATACTTAAGGAGCCTATTTCTTCTGTAATTTAATTAGAACAGGCCAAGTTACTATAAATAACATTACTTACTGATTTTAAACAAGTTGTTCTTCTTTGGACTAAGTCCCATGAAATGGAGATGGAGAATAAATTTTGTTCTCCAGAGGATAATTATCTAGGTTTATCTCTGTACTTGCTCATCGTTCTTCTTCCATTTTGACATCTTGCTGCTCATTAGTGTCCCACCAAAGGTTGAAAAAAGAAAATAGTGTGAAAGAGATAAATCTTTGAGAGCTCCACTTGTACCTGCTTTGACTGCTCTCGAGAAAAATGTCATTGGCCAAGTGTTACCTGAAGCATATACCAAAATAAAACATGGAAGTATTTGAATTTGGGGCTATGCCTGTCCCAAGTTATCAAGAAGTTTGGAAGTTATTTTCTAAGCAAAACAAAATTCTTGTCTTCTGAGAAACCATCTCAACCTCTATTTAAATCTATGTTTATCATTTTTATCAGTTGTATAAATTTCTTTTGAATAGCTTCCTTGTTTTCTAGTGGTTTGCTTATAATCTGATTGCTTAACTCGAGGTAAATTATAGCTAATCGAGAAAAAAAATTACTAATACTAACTAAAACAACTGAATTTTACTTATTGAGCCATATAACTAAAATGTCATTTCCCCATTGCATTACATTACAGGACAAATACGAATTTTCACTGTGAAAAGTACTTTTTCCTCAATGGATTTTACTGCCCAGTTGAAAGATTTTTTTAGTTCAACTATATCTGTGACATAATTTTGCTAACTTGCATGGTTGTCTATATCACTCATTTTAAGAATTTGTAAAAATATAGAAAAGGCAAAGATATCACTTATGTTTCTATACTTCATAATTAATAACTTAATACTTTGTGATATTTGCATCCAGTCTTTTTTCCCCATGAAATGAAATATTCTAGATAAAATTAGAGACCCTTGGGCTATAAATCCAGTATTCTTTCACTCCCTTTTTAATCCTCTTATATAAATATGTGTGTACCCATAAGCAAAATATGGTATATTTTTATTTACATAAATGAAATTATACTCTAAATTTTACTCTGTAACTTGCTGTTTAAACTCAATGTTACATTTGAGAACAATCCTAGGAAATATATGTGTGTGTGTGTGTGTGTGTGTGTGTGTGTGTCTGTTTGAATGAGTGTTCATTCCTTTTAATAGAAACCCTGGAGCAGCAATATTTAGGAATCCAACAAGCAGTGCTTCCCCCAGAAAACTGGCAAGAGCAAGGTCACTGAGACCGAAGGTATCACTATCAAAGCAGGGCACAACCCTGCTGGGAGTGGAATGCTGGGTGAGGCCACAAAGTTAGCAACAATGTAGAAATGAATTTACTGGAGATTCAAAGATTTCTGCCAAGCCCACTCATTATTTAGGAATCAGTAGCTGATGCTAAGAAAAGAATGTACATCTACAGTGTGAGTTAATCCTTGGTAATCGATTTGAGTAGGAAAATCATTGTATCCATTTTTTAATATTTTAAAATGTCATTCTGATAGCACACATTTGACTCAGATTATATACTTGAAATCTGAGGCAAGAAATTAGTGAAATATAATTACAAAATCGCTGATAGCTTAACTACCATGATCAGAATTTCCCAGCCCGTTTTTCTTAAACATGTTTCTATCCAAACTGCCAGTAAAGTTTCGTGCTAACAAGATCTGCCTTCAATGTGAGAATTTTGAAAGACACATTAATGAGGTTTTCAGTGTAAGTATTCTTTAAATGGATGCATTAAGAGCTAATAATTCCCTTTAGATAGAATATTAAATATGTGAAAAATCAAGCCAACAAAGAAACCATTACAGTCACAAATTCACATAATACCCTAAGTTGTGTATAATTTACTTCTGCTCTTTTGTTGGATAATACTGATTTCTATATTTTGATCAATGTCAACTATGTACTATAAATTACTTATCAGTCAGTCAACTCAAAATGGATCAAAGATCTAAACATTAGGTCTAAGACCATAAAACAGTTAGAGGAAAATGTAGGGAGATATCTTATGAAACTTACAATTGGAGGCGGTTTTATGGACCTTAAACCTAAAGCAAGAGCACTGAAGAAAGAAAGAAAGAAATGGGAGCTCCTCAAAATTAAACACTTTTGTGCATCAAAGAACTTCATCAAGAAAGTAGAAAGACAGCCTACACAATGGGAGACAATATTTGGAAATGACATATCAGATAAAGGTCTAGTATCCAGAATTTATAAAGAGATTGTTCAACTCAACAACAAAAAGACAGCCAACCCAATTACAAAATGGGAAAAAGACTTGAACAGACACCAGATGGGTGACCTGGGACACTAACTACTCCCTGTCTCAGTCTCATCACAAAGTTGTTTTATGAAGAATTAAATGAGGTAATATTTGTAAAATGGTAGAAAGGTGCCCAGCGCCTAGTAAGTATCCAGTAAATATTCATTATCATTGTTAACATTAACTGTTCCCTCTAACTTCAGTGCTCTTGAAGTTGTCAAAAGCTCCTTGTTGTTGAATGTATGAATGAGTTACTGGCTACATGTGTGCAGTAGAAAATAAGGACTGATAATAATCTTGGTTAGCCCAGAAGAGGAATTACAAAAAGGGAGGATCCAGCAGTTAAATATATCCACAAACAGGAAACACACCATTGGAAAACTTAATTTTCCAAGTTCACAGAAAAGAATGTCCTTAGTACCCATAAATTGCTTTATCAGTAGTGAGCTACCCACTAAGATATAGGCAAAAGAAACAAATATTATGCTCTGGAGTGTGTCTCAAATGAATGGCAAAGAAAATACACTGTAGATTTATGTTTTTACCTGGTTATCAATTTAAGCCTTATCTGCCCAAGCTCTCCAAGAGTCTGTATCTTCTCCTTCTTTATATCTCATTAACACCCAACACTTTGTCTTCCATACAGTGGGGATTTGAATGATATTCAGTAGTCAGGGGAAAAGCTCTTCACTGATTCAGGAACTGTTGTTGGGCAAGGGGAGCTATACATTAAGGGGTCCACTTGGGTGCCGAAATCTTGATGGCATCTGTCAAATGGGCAATGCCTAGTTCTGAAAGATCTTATTAAGAACTGGGGGATATTTGCTTTGTCCATTTTACTATCCCTTGCAGAATCTAATACAGTGTCTTGCACAAAATAGATCATTAAGGATTGCTAAATTGAATTATGCTTAATTATTTAAAAAAATTCCAAGAAGATAATCTTCCTGATTAGTGTACTCTGCTTCAAAATTATTTTGCTTTGTTTTATAGCTAATGATGTACTGAATTTAGCATCTGGAGACATGGAAAACAAGTCTTGTCTCCACTATTAAACTGTGTAGCGTTGGACAGGTCCCTTGAGCTTTGGGGGACCTTTCTGTCCTGTCTGTCTTATTCTATTGTGTTATAATCCTCAGGCCTCATTGGAGCAGAATATGATCACTTTAAACTTTAAAGTGAAATTTAGAGTTTAAAATTTTAATATTTAAAATTCCCCAAAGCAAAACAAAATGAAACAAACAAAAAAACCTATTTCCTGAACTCATAGGTAGAAGAATTATCAGAATCAGTTGAGCTGATGGAGCAGTTGAGGTGGAGCCTGAGAGGGTCTACTTTACCAAAAGCACCAGGTGATTCTTATGACAGGGCAGGTTTGGAATACTTAATCAGTGGGTACAGAAGACAGCTGATTCTAGCCGTACAGAAGACAGCTGATTTCTATCAGTAAAGAAGACAGCTGATTTCTACCTATGCCCTAAAAGCTGTTTTTATGACATGGTACTTTCCATCCTCCCTTCAAGATTCTGCTTTCTAGCTTCAATCAGGTTGTGAATTCTTGACTGTCTCTTTGACTGCCACTTCTGTCTTCTGAGTTTTTGAGGCTACCCCTGGTCACTTGAGAGGATTGTGCTGCAATTTGTAAATCAAAGTACCCTACCTACCATTTGGCACCTAGCACATAACTCTGTAGTGTTACTTCTTTTTTTGGTTGGTTGTTTCCTTTCCTTTCATCTTTCCCCCTTTTCTTTCTGACAGAAAGAATATAGGTTAGAACTTGCTTCTCAAGGTGTGGTCTGTGAACCACCTGGAGCTTGTTAAAAATTCAGTTATCTCAGGCTTCCTCTCCAACCAAGGAATCAGAATCTGCAGACTTTAATGGTAATCGCTAAACCCAGAAGTGACTTGCTGACATTTTTTTTATCTGTAGAGCAAAGAGCTAATGTTTAGAATCAATACAGTGAGCTCCTCACACTTGAGTTTGGAGAGGAAAATAAGTCTCTGGCAATTCAAATGCATCATTCTTTAGTTTAAAAGGGTGCCATTAAATAAGTCAGAGGCGTGGGAGCAAAACAGATAATGCCAAAACTCAGGAAGCTTTGCCTCTGATGTCTTTTAAGTCTGTATTTCCTAATACACACAAAGGTTTTCCATTAGAGCAGCTTCCTGGCTACACATATCTCTTTTCCAGTGACTGGAATGAAGTTCTTTGGAAGTAGACTCAAGCATCGAGAGCTCTCTGTTATAAAATTTGACTTTCCCTATCTTTTCTCCAAGGAGGAAGATGGTAGCATTTATCCACTGTGCCTAGCTGATGGTGAATCAAGTGGTGGAACTCTACTAGGTGCTGTATTACTTACTATAATGTGTACTCTTCTCAGCTATGGACATCAGAATTGGACCCTTCAGTCATTCACTGAGCAGCAACAGAACACTCATGTGCTTCAAGTTTTCAAACCAGGAAGTTCAGTACTTGGGCTTCTTATTCCTAAGTATTTCTTTGGAGTTATCTTAGTTGCTTAGTAAATGAGAAATTAATAAGTGTTTGGGATGTTAAATAAGTCCTTAGGACAATAAAGAATCTAATCTCTGACAGTAATTTATCTATTTTTGTAGATTCTCATCTTCCCTTAGGGGAGATAAGTGACATTCTGACTAGATTCTTTAGCAACATTTATCATGATTATTTGGTATTCACAGCACGATGTGGGCATAAATTCTTCATGAAGTTAATTCCAATGACAGATGAATTGTCATTATAATACTTTGTGTCTCTCCTCCCATGGGGTGCTGATTATAGTAAATATTAAGTCAGTCAAAACTTTTTTCTTGTAAAAAAATTCATATAAACTGTATGTTATGTATTTTCTTTGTCATATTTACCTTATGGCAACAATTACAACAAATGGAAGATGAAGATTAAAACTACATGGGTAAATTATTCACACCCTAATGCTTAAACAATCTATTTTTTTTGAAAAAGCAACAAATTTTGTTCCTTTATCTGATGTGTTTGAAGGAGATGGATGATGGTTGTACTTCAGTTATGTTATAAGGTTTGTGTTATTCAAGCACAAGTATGATAATCTCCCTGTACTAACCATATTTAAAAATAACTATCAGAAGTTTCTTTTGAATAGAAACATAACTTTTATATGTATTGGGAAACCAGAAAATTTGGATGACTCACTTTATTGCAGTATTTGCTTTATTGCAGTATTTGCTTTATTGCAGTGGTCTGAAACCACCTTCACAATATCTCTAAGGTATGCCTGTCCATTGAATAGATTGTCAGCCTCCTAAAATGTTTCTTGTCATCATTTATAACTTTATAGGGGTTACATGGTATTTTCACAGAAGGACACAATGCTAAGGGTTTTTTACTTTTTTATTCTTTAAATCTTCTTGTCTCAAATTATTATGAAGTCAGGGCAGGCTACAGTGGCTCAGCAGGCAGAGTTCTTGCCTGCCATGCCAGAGACCTGGGTTTGATTCCCAGTGCCTGCCCATGTATATATATACATATAATGAAGCCAAGAAGAACTACTAGCTTTTATTCAAAGGCAATATTAAGAAAGTTCTCTATATTTTATCAGTGCTCACCTCACTGATGTTTTAAAAAAAAACACACCCTTGCTTTACTTCGGAAAGTGGCCTTACTCAAAGCATGGGCTTAATATTTCGATAGTCATCAGCCATATGGTCAGTCACCCCAGATGCTACCAGTCAGGAGTTAGGGGATAAGCATCTCTTCCCCAGAGTTCACTTTCAAAAGGTAAATTGACCATGTCAAAAAGAAACACTCAGCCCAAGAGCAGTGTGAACCCATGTCATGGTGCTGAGAAGTGCCCCATGGACCACTTAGCCAGGGCAGCGTGAGGCACTAGTGCAGTGTCACAGCAGCCATGGGGATGCAGGTCTAGGGTCACTTTGCAGCCACATTAGGCATCTTTTCTGCAAAATGAAAATATCTCTCTGGTTAATGCCAATCAATGTTGACATTTTAAGTCTCTTCCCTTCACACAATTAATGTGAAAATAAAAATGTTGAGGCTTGCAATTATTCTCATATTCCTCTAAGAAGTAGACACCTTGGGGGACATGATGCACAGGTTAATTTCTGCTCTCAATAAGCAAATCCTCAGTATCCTGAGAGGAAAATTAAGTCCATCTTCTACCACCTATGCAACTTCAAGACAACTTACTTGGTGCCTTTGGTCTCAAGCTGATTTTTAAAGTGCTGGAAGACCAATCCAGTTTTTGGAGCTGTAAATCAAGCACTCAGTAAATTAAGTCATGACAGGGGTATTAAATGAAGCACTTTGTAAACTTGAATTCTCCTCACTCAAAGAGATATAACTCAGCATGGGTCTGTATTCTCATTCATTGATGGTGTGCAAAGAAAAATGGAGACTAGAACATGGGAAAAATGAATGGTCTTCAAGGACTTCGTCTACATATAGTTTTGCAACCTTTGGTTCATGCTTAGGCCTGTTATGATATAAGAACCATAAATAGCACCTAAGGCTATAGATATCTCCTCTGTTCATTCACTCAATATATGTTGAGCACCTAAGGTATCAGACATTATTCTAAATACATACAGGAGTGAAATACATAAATTAAAAATCATTGTCCTCAAAGAGCTTACATACCAGTAGGAATTCCATTTGAAATGCTGCATTAGATATCAGATATTTAACATAAGTATAGTCTTTCATGAAATGCAAACCAATTTGATAACGTCTAACCAAAGTACATGCAAAGATGAGTCAACCATGGCACTGGTTTCTAGAAATTCACAGCCTGGTAGGGTAAATAGACAGATACAGTCAAGAATTAAAATACAGCAACACAACAATTGAAGTGAATATTGACATAGCACATAGAAAATTTAACTAACTGCAGGAAGTGTTGGAATCAGGGTGGGAGGTAGTTAGAAAAGGGATAGTCAGGAAAGCTTCTCCTAAGATGTGACCATGTCTGTGAATACCTAATTATTCCTTAAAACACTCCTAACTTGACTTTTTAAAGGGAAAATTGTGAGACAGTATTTATGCTGATACTCATATTCATTTATTCTTTGGTCTTTGAATACTTTAGCATTTCTTCCTGAAGCTTGAGGAAAATCAATAGGGAGATTATTAGCATGATGAAGTAACATCCAAGATAAAAGTTAATATAATAGTAACATTTATTTCTAAAGGCTCTATCTTTGGAGGTATTGATGGAGCAGTCCAATTATGAGCTTTGCTGCAAGAGCTGATATAGATTTCACATTCATTCAGTTGACCATACTTTTGTTTGGGGTTTCTATGCATCTTCTAAAGAATAGCATGCATGACTAATTAGCCTTTCAGATGAATTCTTTTCAGGGTAATAATAGCAATGACATTAAAGCATTTCTGCACGTTTCCACAAATCCCTTCATATGGTTGGGTCCGTGGTGTTTGATGTTGCTGAAAGGCATGTTCTCAGAGTCCATTCTCTCCAAATGCACCCATTCTGGCTACAGAGTTGTATTCTTAACCACTATAATATACTGTTTCTGAAATACAAAATGAACACTTTTATCATAGGATTATTTGAGAACTTTAAATATCAGAAATTACCATATATCAGCTGTTAGATATGTGTTTGCCTGTTAGATACAGATTCCATATCTAATGATGGAGTCACCACCGCCTTTGAATCTTATTTGGCTCACATATAGCCACTGAATGCCCACGCTTTCCTTGATGATTCTCAAATCCTTTCCTTGATGAAGTTTCACTTCACTAAATCTTGAGACACTGTCCAGATGTTGAGCTTTTATTCCCTTTTTAAAAACTATGTTCTCATGTTCCTGAGTGCTAGCCCTCTATCTTTCAGTGACTCCTGAAGCCATTTCTTCATTCATTCAGCAAATGTTTATTAAGTACTTAAGTGACAGATGCTACAATAAAAGCAAGAGTTATGAGAGTATACCCACAGACATAAAATCCACTAAAACCAAGTCAACTCATAAATGATTTCTGAATTGTGATGAGTTGTATAAAGGAAACAGCAGGTTGCTGTGATAAAGAATAACAGTTAATTAATTACTTAATCATTGAAGGCTCCTCTGAGGAGATGACATAAGCTGAGACTTCCAGGATTAGAAAGAGGCAGTAATGCAAAAAGCCTGAGGGAGAAGATCCTAAGCAGAAGGACCAGCTTGTGCAAAGTACCTAATGAACAGGAGCACATCCAGAAATTTCTCACAAGGCCATGGCAGCTATCATGTAGTGAGAGGAGGATAGTGGCTTAAGGTGAAATTTGTGGTGTAAGGATTCTACAGGACATCTTAAACCCAGATAAGGAGTTCTCGGTGCATGGAAATCTATAGGAAAGTTTTAAGCAGGAGAATGATATTGTCATTTTTACATACATGATCACTTTAACTCCTTTGGCAAGACTGAACAATAGAAGGGCAAGAGTGGAAGGAGGAGCTGCATTTAGAAGGCACTAATTCCATTTAGAAATGATGGTGGCCTGGATTAAGCAAGTTGAAATGGGTGTGGAAAGAAGAAGAGTTAAGACATGTCTTGGAAGTGTACTCAACAGTACGTGTTGATAGGTGTGATAAGAGGGTTCGGGTGAAAGTTGCAGAAAATAATGATGCTGGAAAAACCCAAAGGATGGTAAACCCTTCCCCTGACTTGAAGAATGGGAGGAGATCCAAGTGGGAAGTAGATTTGGGCAAAAAGATCCAGAAGTGAGTTTTGGACATGCTAAGTTTGAGTTGCCTATAAGACATCTGAACAAAAATGTCAAGTAAGCAGTTGACTCAGTGGGCCTGGATCTTATAAGATCTAAATCAAGTGACAAGGTATAAAGCTAGATAACAGGAGGGCTGAAGGTCAAACCTGGGGCACAAAACATTTACAGAATGGCAATACTCTGTTCTGCCCAGGCACAACTGCTCTTCCTCTGCTACCTGCTAGAAAGGGGCAGGAATAGCCTGGCCACCTACCCTGCCTTCTTCCAGTGGCTCCACAGAATCACTGGTAGATTCTTCAGATGGAAAGAAATTAATTCAACCATGGAGTGGGCTGAATGGTGTCCCCCCAAAAGTTATGTCCACATCCTAATCCCTGGAATATACGAATGTGACTTTATTTGGTTAAAAAAAAAAAGAAAAAAGGATATGGATATAATTAAGTTAAGGATCTTGAGATGTGATTATCTGGATGGGCCCTTAATCCAATGACAAGTATTTTTATAAGAGACAGAAGAGAAGACACAATGAGGAGGAGAAGACCATGTGAAGACAAGGGTAGGTCCCACTTGTGCAGTCACAAGTCAAGGAACATCTAGAGCCACCAGAAGCTGGAAAAGGTAAAGAAAGTTATCTCCCTTAGAGCCCCTGGAGGGAGTGCTGCACTGCTTACATCCTGATTTCAGACTTCTACCTTCCAGATTCAAGAAAATAAGTTCCTGTTTTTTTAAACCACCAAGTTTGTGGCAACTCTAGGAAACTAATACACAATGCTTCTGCTCTCTAGAGTCACTTTCTCTCCCACCTGGATGCAACTTCTGAGCAGGCCCTCCCAAAACTTCAATCTATGCTGTGGCCCTCCCCCCACTGGTGATAACAATAAAACACTAGGATGGGTAGTGCCTCCCTATAGTACAAAGAATTGTTCTACTTTGCACAGAGACAGGCAGGGAATCACCCTTCCACACGCTTTTTTTTCCTGAGTAAACTAGTTTCTGTTGGCCTGTCCAGGAAATATCTGCCAAATAGCTCTTGGCAGAAAGACATTTTTGCCAAAGGTCACAATGATGCAGTGTTTAGTAGGTGTGCTGGTTTGAAAGCATTATATTCCCTAGAAAAACCATGGTGTAAGCATAATCCTACTTTGTAAAGGCAGCTGTTTCTTCTAATATCTATTCATTAACTGAATGTTGGAAATTTTAATTAAATTATCTTCATGGGGATGTGACTCACTCAAGGGTGGGTGTTAAACAGAATTAGGTGGAGACTGTCTCCACCAGTTCTAGGTGGGTCATGATTACTTTACTGGAATCCTATAAAAGAGGAAATTTTAGAAAAAGCAGGAAATTCAGAGAGAGCGACAAGAGAGAAAACCAGGACATTTGGAGAGAGCAGAGAACAACATAGCCACAAGAAGCAGAGTCCACCAGCCAGGAGATGAATGCCCCCAGCAGAGCTTCATGAAGCAAGAGACTGGGAGAGGAAGCTAGCAGATGATAGCATGTATACCATACGCCCTTCCTGTTGAGAGAGAAACCCTGAATCTCATCAGCCTTCTTGAACCCACGTATGTTTTCCTGAATGCCTTAGATTGGACGTTTCTATAGACTTGCTTTAATTTGGGACATTTCCATGACCTAAAAACTGTTAAATTGCAAGTTATTAAATTCCCCTTTTAAAAACTGTTCTGTTTCTGGTATATTGCATTCTGGCAGCTAGCAAACTAGAACAGTAGGCAGAGCTAGAAAGAGTGAGAAGACTGTGTAAGAATCACTCTAAAGGTTTATCCCCTAGGTTCCCAACCTCACCCCATGTGAACCATGCCCTTTAGAGAGGCAGCATTTACTGACTAATTTATAAACAGCATATACTAGTCAATTAAAAAGGGCTTAACTGAAAATAACAATGAATGGAGGCTTGAAAAGTATTAAACTAGGTTATAAATTCGGTTACATTTTTTAATGCTTGAAAGATGCAAGTAAATAAATAAATAGCTTTCCTTTAACTGTGACCCTCTCCAGAAGACTGACTCATTGGGAATATCAGATAGAATTTATTTTGGTGGACATAAAGGGGAACTCTCAGCCCCTGTTAGTGGAAAGGTGGGAAGGTAAATCGTTGGGATCTTTTTGGAGGGTTGTGATTTGGCACTCTCTCTCAAAATTACTTTCATACAGTCTTTTGACCAATCAAATCTATTGATGGGAATTTACCCATTAGATCATCACAAAAATGTACACCAGAGTTTTTATAAGACATGGCTTGCAGCATTGTTTGTAATCATAGCTAAGAAGAAGGAAAGAGGGGTGCAGGGTTGGTTCAGTGGTAGAAAGCTCACCTTTCATGCAGGAGACCTGGTTCGATTCCAAGATTATGCCCCTCCCCCCAAAAAAAATCTTCAAAAAAAAGGAAAGAAAAAATGACTATAAACCTAAGTGTCCATCAACAAATATTGACTATGTAAATTATGGGGCACACATTTAAAAGCATACTATCAGTCTGTTAGAAAGGATGAGACAGATCTGCATGTGCTGACATAAAAAAAAATTGCCAAAAGATTACTACATGAAAAAGTGAAGTGCAGAATATTATATACATATGTTCATTCCTATATCTGTCCATTAAAAAAAATATGTCCCAATTTTCTTTCTGAAAGAATATGCTAGAAACTGTTAGTGTTGGTCCCCTTTGGGGAGAAGTACTGAGATTGAGTGGGAGATGGAAATTCTTTCTTTGTCCATTTGCTTTTATGTACTATTTGGAGTATAGAGCCAGTGCATTTGTTATAAGGAAACAAGACCTTAAGATAGACATTTTTTATAATTCCATTGTGGTGCTCCCACCTGTATGTGTAAGCAAGTAGTCTCTTTTCCTTCTCCTGAGATTAGAGGAAATATTTGAAATGGATGGTCTTTAACAAGAGGATGGTATACCAGACTGTTGTGCTTTAAATTGTTTTTTTTTCACTTGCCTATTACCATCCACAGATCATGACTCCAGGAAGAGAGCAAATTCCTAGATCTTCCCCTGTTTTCTGGAAATGTGATGCCATTTATATTTGTTTATTGCTCAGTCCTGGCAATTTCATATGGAGTAGCTGGAATCGCCAAATGTTTAAAACCTTTGTACATTGTATACCTGATAATCACACTGAGTTAATATGTTTATTGGCCCAATAAATAGGCCTAATAGCTCTTTGATGTGATTGTTTAAACAAACTCTTTCTTACTGGCACTAGAATAATAGGCCACTGGCCGAGAAAATGCATGTAGGTCTACTGCTTATAGATGGTGGGGAACTTCTCAAACTGCTGCTTGAACCCACAAAAGCAGCTGTCCTAACCTCTCAGTCGAGGAGGCAGTGGGATTCAGAACTCAAGATAAGAGTCCAGACTTGCAGGCTTTTGCAGTTTGAATTAGAAATTCTGTAGAAGGTGAGCTGCTGAGTTCCCAGGTGGAGCTCTGTTTTTTAAACTCATAGTTAGTGCAGAGATTGAGCTGTAGGATGTAGAGATGGAAAAGTGCTTAAAAAAAGAAATGGGAAACTTCTTGTTGTAAAATAAAAGGATGTGTTTTAATATTTGGAATTAAAAAAATATTTTTACAATAGAATTTTATAACCTCCAGGATAACCTCTCAACTCTATTTGAAATCTCTCAGCCACTGACACTATTTTTTCTCATTTCTTCTTCCCCCTTTTGGTTGAGAAGATTTTCTCAATCCCTCAATGCCGAGTCCTAGCTCAATCCCAGGATTTCTGTCCCACATTGCCAAGGAGGTTTACACCCCTGGGAGTCATATCCCATGTAGAGGGGGAAGGGAGGCCCCTGTTTTTTACATGCATTGAACAATGGACTTTATCCTGAAATGATACTAAATTAATAAGTTTACTTAATAATACCAAAAATATTTTATAAGAAGCCAAAAACACACTATAAATTACTTGAAGTAATAGACTTTATCCTGAAAAAATATCAAGCTAATAAGTTTACATAATAATACCAATATTTTATTAGAAGCCAGAAAACATGCTATAAATTACTTGAAGTAACAAGGACAGGAGAAAATAACTTTCTCATGAAAAAGAGTCTAAATCTGTGATTTAAGAACCCTTGAAATTAGAATTTTTTTTTATTTTTACATGGGCAGACAACAGGAATGAACCCAGGTCTCCAGCATGGCAGGCAAGAACTCTGCCAGTGACCCCCATGACCTGCCCTGAAATTAAAATTCTAAAGTGTGTTTTCTTTAACCACTTCCAGTCCTCCTTTTGATAGCATTGATGTGAATTTTTAGCTAAGTAAAATTATATAAATAGATTCTTAGAAGTTAAAATGCCATGTCGTTCTGGAGTAAGCTGGAAAGAAGACTAAAAAATTTGTAAAGTCCCCTTGAGGGAATGGGGAAAAATGGGGAAATATTAAACTTCCCTACCTGGGGGAAGAATCATAAGCATTAGGGACTGCTGATTTGATGGGGTAGGACCTTGATCTTTTCTTTTTTTTTTTTATTAATTAAAAAAAATTAACTAACACCACATTAGAAATCAATCCATTCTACATATGCAATCAGTAATTCTTAATATCATCACATAGGTGTATGGTCATCATTTCTCAGTACATATGCATCGATTTAGAGAAAGAAATAGCACGACAACAGAAAAAGAAATAAAGTGATAACACAGAGAAAACACAAATAAAAATAAAAAGTACAAAAATATATAAGAGAAAGAAAAAAAAAACAAAAAAAAACTATAGATCAGATGCAGCTTCATTCAGCGTTCCAACATAATTACATTACAGTTAGGCAGTATTGTGCTGACCATTTTTTTTTTTTTTTTTAGACATCATACCATTCTACATATGCAATCAGTAATTCTTAACATCATCACATAGATGCATGATCATCGTTTCTTAGTACATTTGCATCGGTATAGAAGAACTAGCAGTATAACAGAAAAAAATATAGAATGTTAATATAGAGAAAAAAATAAAAGTAATAATAATAAGAACAAAACAAACAAAACAAAACAAAACAAGAACCTATCGCTCGGATGCAGCTTCGTTCAGTATTTTAACATGATTACTTTACAATTAGGTATTATTGTGCTGTCCATTTTTGAGTTTTTGTATCTAGTCCTATTGCACAGTCTGTATTACATCAGCTCCAATTACCCATTATCTTACCCTGTTTCTAACTCCTGCTGAACTCTGTTACCAATGACATATTCCAAGTTTATTCTCGAGTGTCGATTCACATCATTGGGACCATACAGTATTTGTGTTTTAGTTTTTGGCTAGACTCACTCAGCATAATGTTCTCTAGGTCCATCCATGTTATTACATGCTTCATAAGTTTATCCTGCCTTAAAGCTGCATAATATTCCATCGTATGTATATACCACAGTTTGTTTAGCCACTCGTCTGTTGATGGACATTTTGGCTGTTTCCATCTCTTTGCAATTGTAAATAACGCTGCTATAAACATTGGTGTGCAAATGTCCGTTTGAGTTTTTGCCCTTAATTCCTTTGAGTAGATTCCCAGCAATGGTATTGCTGGGTCGTATGGCAATTTTATATTCAGCTTTTTGAGGAACCGCCAAACTGTT
The DNA here is from genome assembly GCF_023851605.1 of Tamandua tetradactyla. Classification (NCBI taxonomy): domain Eukaryota; kingdom Metazoa; phylum Chordata; class Mammalia; order Pilosa; family Myrmecophagidae; genus Tamandua; species Tamandua tetradactyla. The sequence goes on along the minus strand of NC_135330.1, from coordinate 94,520,262 downwards.
TTCCACAGTGGTTGCACCATTTGACATTCCCACCAACAGTGGATAAGTGTGCCTCTTTCACCGCATCCTCTCCAGCACTTGTCATTTTCTGTTTTGTTGATAATGGCCATTCTGATGGGTGTGAGATGATATCTCATTGTTGTTTTGATTTGCATTTCTCTAATGGCCAGGGACATTGAGCATCTCTTCATGTGTCTTTTGGCCATTTGTATTTCCTCCTCTGAGAGTTGTCTATTCAAGTCTTTTTCCCATTTTGTAATTGGGTTGGCTATCTTTTTGTTGTTGAGTTGAACAATCTCATTATAAATTCTGGATACTAGACCTTTATCTGATATGTCGTTTCCAAATATTGATTCCCATTGTGTAGGCTGTCTTTCTACTTTCTTGATGAAGTTCTTTGATGCACAAAAGTGTTTAATTTTGAGGAGTTCCCATTTATTTATTTCCTTCTTCAGTGCTCTTGCTTTAGGTGTAAGGTCCATAAAACCGCCTCCAATTGTAAGATTCATAAGATATCTCCCGACATTTTCCTCTAACTGTTCTATGGTCTTAGACCTAATGTTTAGATCTTTGATCCATTTTGAGTTAACTTTTGTGTAGGGTGTGAGATATGGGTCTTCTTTCATTCTTTTGCATATGGATATCCAGTTCTCTAGGCACCATTTATTGAAGAGACTGTTCTGTCCCAGGTGAGTTGGCTTGACTGCCTTATCAAAGATCAAATGTCCATAGATGAGAGGGTCTATATCTGAGCACTCTATTTGATTCCATTGGTCGATATATCTATCTTTATGCCAGTACCATGCTGTTTTGACCACTGTGGCTTCATAATATGCCTTAAAGTCAGGCAGTGCAAGACCTCCAGCTTCGTTTTTTTTCCTCAAGATGTTTTTAGCAATTCGGGGCACCCTGCCCTTCCAGATAAATTTGCTTATTGGTTTTTCTATTTCTGAAAAATAAGTTGTTGGGATTTTGATTGGTATTGCATTGAATCTGTAAATCAATTTAGGTAGGATTGATATCTTAACTATATTTAGTCTTCCAATCCATGAACACGGTATGCCCTTCCATCTATTTAGGTCTTCTGTGATTTCTTTTAGCAGTTTTTTGTAGTTTTCTTTATATAGGTTTTTTGTCTCTTTAGTTAAATTTATTCCTAGGTATTTTATTCTTTTAGTTGCAATTGTAAATGGGATTCGTTTCTTGATTTCCCCCTCCGCTTGTTCATTGCTGGTGTATAGAAATGCTACAGATTTTTGAATGTTGATCTTGTAACCTGCTACTTTGCTGTACTCATTTATTAGCTCTAGTAGTTTTGTTGTGGATTTTTCCGGGTTTTCGACGTATATTATCATATCATCTGCAAACAGTGATAGTTTTACTTCTTCCTTTCCAATTTTGATGCCTTGTATTTCTTTTTCTTGTCTAATTGCTCTGGCTAGAACCTCCAACACAATGTTGAATAATAGTGGTGATAGTGGACATCCTTGTCTTGTTCCTGATCTTAGGGGGAACGTTTTCAATTTTTCCCCATTAAGGATGATATTAGCTGTGGGTTTTTCATATATTCCCTCTATCATTTTAAGGAAGTTCCCTTGTATTCCTATCCTTTGAAGTGTTTTCAACAGGAAAGGATGTTGAATCTTGTCAAATGCCTTCTCTGCATCAATTGAGATGATCATGTGATTTTTCTGCTTTGATTTGTTGATATGGTGTATTACATTAATTGATTTTCTTATGTTGAACCATCCTTGCATATCTGGGATGAATCCTACTTGGTCATGATGAATAATTCTTTTAATGTGTTGTTGGATACGATTTGCTAGAATTTTATTGAGGATTTTTGCATCTATATTCATTAGAGAGATCGGCCTGTAGTTTTCTTTTCTTGTAATATCTTTGCCTGGTTTTGGTACGAGGGTAATGTTGGCGTCATAGAATGAATTAGGTAGTTTTCCCTCCACTTCGATTTTTTTGAAGAGTTTGAGGAGAGTTGGTACTAATTCTTTCTGGAATGTTTGATAGAATTCAGATGTGAAGCCATCTGGTCCTGGACTTTTCTTTTTAGGAAGCTTTTGAATGACTGCTTCAATTTCTTTACTTGTGATTGGTTTGTTGAGGTCATCTATGTCTTCTTGAGTCAAAGTTGGTTGTTCATGTCTTTCCAGGAACCCGTCCATTTCCTCTAAATTGTTGTATTTATTAGCGTAAAGTTGTTCATAGTATCCTGTTATTACCTCCTTTATTTCTGTGAGGTCAGTAGTTATGTCTCCTCTTCCATTTCTGATCTTATTTATTTGCATCCTCTCTCTTCTTCTTTTTGTCAATCTTGCTAAGGGCCCATCAATCTTATTGATTTTCTCATAGAACCAACTTCTGGCCTTATTGATTTTCTCTATTGTTTTCATGTTTTCAATTTCATTTATTTGTGCTCTAATCTTTGTTATTTCTTTCCTTTTGCTTGCTTTGGGGTTAGCTTGCTGTTCTTTCTCCAGTTCTTCCAAATGGATAGTTAATTCCTGAATTTTTGCCTTTTCTTCTTTTCTGATATAGGCATTTAGAGCAATAAATTTCCCTCTTAGCACTGCCTTTGCTGCATCCCATAAGTTTTGATATGTTGTGTTCTCATTTTCATTTGCCTCGAGGTATTTGCTAATTTCTCTAGCAATTTCTTGTTTGACCCAGTCGTTGTTTAGGAGTGTGTTGTTGAGCCTCCACGTATTTGTGAATTTCCTGGCACTCTGCCTATTATTGATTTCCAACATCATTCCTTTATGGTCCGAGAAAGTGTTGTGTAAGATTTCAATCTTTTTAAATTTGTTAAGACTTGCTTTGTGACCCAGCATATGGTCTATCTTTGAGAATGATCCATGAGCACTTGAGAAAAAGGTGTATCCTGCTGTTGTGGGATGTAATGTCCTATAAATGTCTATTAAGTCTAGTTCATTTATAGTATTATTCAGATTCTCTATTTCTTTGTTGATCCTCTGTCTAGATGTTCTGTCCATTGATGAGAGTGGTGAGTTGAAGTCTCCAACTATTATGGTATATGAGTCTATTTCCCTTTTCAGTGTTTGCAGTATATTCCTCACGTATTTTGGGGCATTCTGATTCGGTGCGTAAATATTTATGATTGTTATGTCTTCTTGTTTAATTGTTCCTTTTATTAGTATATAGTGTCCTTCTTTGTCTCTTTTAAATGTTTTGCATTTGAAGTCTAATTTGTTGGATATTAGTATAGCCACTCCTGCTCTTTTCTGGTTGTTATTTTCATGAAATATCTTTTCCCAACCTTTCACTTTCAACCTATGTTTATCTTTGGGTCTAAGATGTGTTTCCTGTAGACAGCATATAGAAGGATCCTGTTTTTTAATCCATTCTGCCAATCTATGTCTTGATTGGGGAATTCAGTCCATTGACATTTAGTGTTATTACTGTTTGGATAATATTTTCCTCTAACATTTTGCCTTTTGTATTATATATATCATATCTGATTTTCCTTCTTTCTACACTCTTTTCCATATCTCTCTCTTCTGTCTTTTCGGTTCTGACTCTAGTGCTCCCTTTAGTATTTCTTGCAGAGCTGGTCTCTTGGTCATAAATTCTTTCAGTGACTTTTTGTCTGAGAATGTTTTAATTTCTCCCTCATTTTTGAAGGATAATTTTGCTGGATATAGGAGTCTTGGTTGGCAGTTTTTCTCTTTTAGTATTTTAAATATATCATCCCACTGTCTTCTAGCTTCCATGGTTTCTGCTGAGAAATCTACACAAAGTCTTATTGGGTTTCCCTTGTATGTAATGGATTGTTTTTCTCTTGCTGCTTTCAAGATCTTCTCTTTCTCTTTGACCTCTGACATTCTAACTAGTAAGTGTCTTGGAGAACGCCTATTTGGGTCTAATCTCTTTGGGGTGCGCTGCACTTCTTGGTTCTGTAATTTTAGGTCTTTCATAAGAGTTGGGAAATTTTCAGTGATAATTTCTTCCATTAGTTTTTCTCCTCCTTTTCCCTTCTCTTCTCCTTCTGGGACACCCACAACACGTATATTTGTGCGGTTCATATTGTCCTTGAGTTCCCTGATACCCTGTTCAAATTTTTCCATTCTTTTCCCGATAGTTTCTGTTTCTTTTTGGAATTCAGATGTTCCATCCTCCAAATCACTAATTCTATCTTCTGTCTCTTTAAATCTATCATTGTAGCTATCCATTATTTTTTCTATGTTTGCTACTTTATCCTTCACTTCCATAAGTTCTGCGATTTGTTTTTTCAGTTTTTCTATTTCTTCTTTATGTTCAGCCCATGTCCTCTTCATGTCCTCCCTCAATTTATCGATTTCATTTTTGAAGAGGTTTTCCATTTCTGTTCGTATATTCAGCATTTGTTGTCTCAGCTCTTGTGTCTCATTTGAGCTATTGGTTTGTTCCTTTGACTGAGTCATATTCTCAATCTTTTGAGCGTGGACAGTTATCTTCTGCTGCTGGCATCTGGGCATTTATTCAGATTTCTCTTGGTGTTGGACCCAGCAAGGTTGTAAGATTTTTCTGTGAAATCTCTGGGATCTGTTTTTCTTATCTTGCCCAGTATGTGGCGCACGTGGCACACATTTGTCTCGAGTGTTTGGAATGGGTCTCCCCCAGTCACCGATCTCCGTGGCCTGGGGATTTCGGATTCAATTCTCTCCGTTGGTTCAGGGGCCGCGCGTGGTGGGGGCGTCAGCTGCCGCGGCTTGAGGGGACCCTGTGGCTGATTGCGGGCCACAGCGGGCCTGGGGGATTCCCCACCAGACCAGGAAGCCTTCCGTGGGGGTGCGCTACCGCTGCTTGGATAGCCCTCCTGTCCGAGACTCGTATCCGCGGACTCGAAGCAGAGACTCGAAACCGGCCGCAAAAGAGGGGTGCCGCCTGCCTCGGCTTGGGAAACTTGCTTCTCCAATACTCTCAGCTGGCCCGGAAAGGAGGGAGGGAGTAGCTCGGACCACCGCAGCTGCCGTTGATCGGGAAATCACGCGCCGCTCGGGGGTCTCACCGCAGCCGAGTCTCACAGTCAGTCTAGCCAGCCCAGACTTTGGATAGCCCTCTGATCTGAGATTCGTAGCCGCGGACTCAAAGCCGAGACTCGAAGCCGCCCGCAGAAGAAGGGCGCCGCCTGCGTCGGCTTGGGAAACTTGCTTCTCCGATACTCTCAGCCGACCCGGGAAGGGGAGAGGGATTAGCTCAGACCGCCGCAGCTGCGGCTGCTCGGCAAATCACACGCTGCTCGGGTGTCTCGCCGCAGCCAAGAGTCGCAGTCAGACTTGCCAGCCCAGACTTTGGATAGCCCTCTGATGCGAGACTCGTAGTCGCGGACTCGAAGCCGAGACTCTAAGCCGCCCGCAAAAGTGTGGCGCCGGCCGCCTTGGCTGGGAAGCTTGTCTCTCCGAGTCTCTCAGCCAGCCCGGGAAGGAGGGAGGGATTAGCTCGGACCGCCGCAACTGCGGCTGCTCGGGAAATCGCCCGCCGCTCGGGGATCTCACCGCAGCCGAGTTTCGCAGTCAGACTAACCAGCCCAGACTGGGTTACGCTGTGTGTCCATTCCCTGCTGTAGCCCCGGGAGCTGTTCTGTACTGTTTCTGTTCACCTATTAGTTGATTTGGAGTCAGAGGAACTAAGACGCATGTACCTTACTAAGACGCCATCTTGGATCTCGGACCTTGATCTTTGAGCTTGTCCTTATGAAACTTATTCCTGGAAAGGAAAAGTTAAACCTACTTATGAATATGCCAAAGAGACACCCCCAGAGAACCTCTTTTGTTGTTCGGATGTGGCCTCTCTCACTAAACCAGCTCCACACTGGCAGTGAACTCACTGTCCTCCCACACACATGGGACATGACTCCCAGGGATAGAAATCTCCCTGGCAATGTGGGGCCTGACTCTTGGGAATGAGCCTGGCCTTGGCAACAGGTGAGTGAGAAATCCTTCTTGATTTTTCAAAAGATTAGAAATGAAACAAACTTAATTTTCAGTGGCTGAGAGATTTCAAATAGAGTCAAGAGGTCATTCTGGAGGTTATAGTTATGCAGTATATATTTCCCTTTTGGTTTTGGGGCATACTGGAGTAGCTAGAGGGGAATACCTGAAACTGTTGAACTGTATCTGGTGGCCTTGATTCTTGAAGATGATTGAATAACTATAGACCTTTTAAGGTCTATGTGAATGTGTGAGTGTGAAAATCTTGTGACTGACACTTCCTTTATCCAGTGTGTGGGTAGATGATTAAGAAAATAAAAGATAAAAAATAAATAAACAGTGAGGAGTAGGTAGGGGGTTATGGGGTATTTCACTTTTATTCTAGTTTTTTTTTGTTTTGGGAGTAATGAAAATGTTCAAAAATCAATTGTAATAATGAATGCACAATTTATGTTTTATGATAATACTGTGAACCTCTGATTGTACACTTAAGATGATTATATCTCAATAAAAACATGATTGAAGGAAAAAAAGCCATGTAGTTTCAGGTGGCTAATTCACTTCCTGATTTTTTTGTAAACATGACGAAGAACTAAGAATTAGCATAATGGTAATATAGATCAACCTCCTCTTTCTATACAGATGAGGAATTGAGGTTCTAAAAGGGAAAGTTATTTACCTAGGCTAATAAAGTAGTTATTGGGAAGAACTGAAATAAAACCCAAGTCTTGTAACTTTTAGCATAATGCTTACTCAGTGCCATCATCACTCTCACAGTTACCTGGACTTAAAATGTTCATATCAGCAGTACTCAAGAATTATTTTGATTAAACCTAATTAATATATAATTGGATCCCTTGAATACATCACCCTCAGTTTTTCATCTATGATATAACTGAGACAACATATGTGCTCCATTAGTGCTAGAGCTATTACATCAAAAGGGAAAAGGGCATGGTGAGGAAGGTTAGGCTAATAAATCACTCACCACCTTTATAGCTCCAGATAATTGCTTCTCTAATCATTGAAAATTTTTATTAATGCAGTCTTCTATGAAGTTCATCTTATTAAGCAAAGACCAAATTAGAGTTAATCACTCCTACCAAATAGTAGGTTACTTATACAATAAAATTAGGTATATAAGGACTTTTAGAGATAATTTTATTTTAGAATCATTTTAGATTTACAGTAAAGTTGTGAAGATAGAACAGAGTTTCTATATACCCTCCCCCCTAGTTTCCTCTATTTTAACATCTTGCATTAGTCAGTTATAATTAATAAACTATTATAATTAATTATTGTTAACTAATATCCATACTTTATTCAGATTTCCTTAGTTAGTTATCTAGTCCTTTTCTATTCCATGCTTTCATCCACATTTCCACATTATCTTTAATTGTCATATCTTCATAGGCTGTTCTTGGGTGTGATTGTTTCTCAGACTTTGCTTGATTTTGATGATCTTGAGAGTTGTGAGAATTATTGGTTGGGTGTGTTATAGAATGCCCTTCAATTTGGGTTTGTTTGATGTTTTTCTTGTGGTTAGACAGGAAATTGTCTACTTCTTGTATTGTCTTGTTTGGGATTTTTAGAAGGAGGACCACAGAGGTAAAATGTTATTCTCATCACATCCTATCAAGGGTACTATGAAGGTTTGTAGCTGGATGCACTCCAGAAAAGCTTGTTCTGAAATCTAATCCAATCCCATGGGTGTAAACCCATTTTAAGTAGGAACTTTTGATGAGACTGCTTCAATTAAGCTGTGACCCATCTTATTTGGGATGGGTGTTCCAGTTTGAATTTGTGGTGTACCCCAGAAAAGTCATGTCCTTTAATCCTCATTCAATATTTTGGGGTGGAAGCTTTTTGACTATCCATGGAGATGTAACCCACCCAATTGTGGGTGGTAACTTTTGATTAGATGGTTTCTGTGGAGATGCGTCTCTACCCATTCAAGGTGGGGTTTTCTTACTGGAGCCCTTTAAGAGGAAACAGTTTTGAAAAGAGCAACGAAAGCCCATGGAACCAGAGACCTTTGGAGATGAAGAAGGAAAATGCCCCTGGGGGAGCTTCATGAAACAAGCCTGGAGAGGAAGCCAGCAGACATCACAATCGCCATATGCCTTTCCAATAGAGAGAGAAACTGAATTTTATTGGCCTTCCTGATCCAAGATATTACTACCTGAATGCCTTAGATTGGACATTTCTATAGCCTTGTTTTAATTTGGACATTTTCACAGCCTTAGAGCATGTAAACCTTTCAACTTAAAAATTCCCCTTTTTAAAAGCCATTCTGTTTCTGGTATATTGCACTCTGACAGCTTGCAAACTAGAATAATGGGCCTTAATCCTATTACCAGAATCCTTTATAAGAGAATGAAATTCAGACAAAGAGAAAGAAAGCCACAGAAGCAAGAAGTGAAATCAATGAAACCTTGAAGAAAAGGGCGAGACCAGCAGACACTGCCATGGACCTTGCCATGTGGCAGAGGAGCCAGGAATCAGTAATAGCAAAGAAAGCATCACCTTGATGATGCCTTGATTTAGAAGGAAGTCATTATGTGCAGCCCACAATTAAGAGGTGGGGCATTTTACTCCACCATCTTGATGGGAGAGTTCTGCATCAATTATTTAGAGTTCTCTACATGGTAGTTTTGTCTACTCTGTTCATTGGTATATTTATTCAATCTTATATTTATACTAGTATAGTCTCAGATATTTATTTTATATTCTTGATTATAATACAGTACTTACATTATTAATTCTGTTGCTCAAAAACTTTTTAATAATTTCTTATACCATGATTTACAAAACAATGTTAAATAATGACATAAAATAACAATATTCATTGAGGAATACTCTGTGTGGTTTGCTGCATGGGAAGTTTGTGCTTTGGTTATACTTACTAGGAATAAGTTGCTATTTGCACAACTGAGTGTATAAAATCCTGTTTCAACTGACAGCTGTGTATCTCCAGCCTTGAGATGGTTTAAAGGGATAAAATATGAGTATCATTTTAAACTCATATGTAAATGGGAGTGACATTTCGATATGCCTTGCCCCATGTGAAGACACTTATTGAACCCAAGGAATTTTATGAAACTCCATTCTCTAATATCCTTAATATAGTTATCAAAGTATTGAAGAAACCAAAAACAGTATGAAAATCTTTATATTATTAGAATAGTATATAAAATGCATTTGTAGATAATTGTAAAACTTCTGAAAAGTACAAAGAAAAGAAAATTACACAACCATTAACCTCACTGATTAGCACTACAAATATTAATAAGTCTGGCATGGTCCACTCCAAAGGTGTGACACTTGTACAAAGGGTTAATAATTGAGAGGTGATGGGAAAAGTTACTTATTGCATGCTACGATCTCTATTTAACAGGAAGGCATCATTAATACCACAGTAATACCAGGGGTAAATAATTGGGTGGGGGGTGGTGTAAGAGTTAAGGGAAGTTTTGGATTTTCTCTTTGGTGTGGGTGTGTCTACTGTCATTTTTCTCTTTGGAACAATGAAAATTGCTTAAAATTGAGACTGATAATGATTGTACAACTAAGTGAGGATACTGTGAAACACTGACTTTTTATTTTGGATTTGTAATTTGGAGTATGTAATATATGAGCTTATCTGAACAAAATCTGCAGATTCAAAATAAATAAATAAACAGAAAGATTCAAGTGCTAGAGGAAAGGCAGAGAGAGGTATTCCTGGTCAATGGTGATAGAGTAGCAGAATGGTGCAGCCCTTCCAGTGGATAATGTAGTGAATCCTCAGGGGGATAAATATAGGGTCACCATATGATTAGCCAATCCTGTTACTTGGAATATACTCAAAAGAAGTGAAAGCAGAGGCTTGAATAGACATTTGCACACTGATTTTTATGTGACATTATTCATGATAACCAATGGGTGGAGGTGGCTGAAGGGGACATTGACTGAGAAGAAGAAGGGTAATTGTGGTGTATATGTATGATGGAATATTGTACATCCACAGAAAGGAACAAAGTCATGAGGCATGTAACCAGGGGAATGAACCATGAGGGCATTAAAATAAGCCAGAAACAAAAGAGCAAATATTGTGTATTCTCTTTTAGAAAATCTTATAAGAAAATTGGGGACCAGATTGTTAGCTCTCACATTGTTAGTAGTCACATTTATTCCTGAACTTTGAGTGTTATTTCTAAATTCTAAGATTCTCTGCTATAGGTCCATAAGCTGGTATTTTCCTGGAACTTTGGGTACCTGTGTGACACCTAACACTCAGAGCTGGAGTTCTGCAGCTCTGAAAATCAGCATTGCTACACACAGCAACTGTTAAAAGAGCCAAAAAAGAGATCAGGCTTTAATGAGAAATAAGAATGAAGCTAATCTGGTTGAGACTAAGGTAAATCAGAATACAGGGTAAAAGGTGATATTGCCTATATTTTAGAACTTCATCTACTGTATGAGACAAAAGGAAGAGCGCTTTATTTTGTCCAAAACCTAAATATTCTGTAACACACAATCTAACAACCTGTCTGGCTAGTTCAGTTTAACAACCTAAGCACATGAGACCTAGACTTGGGAATGAAGTCTTGCAATTCTGTATAGCTTAATGTAATATCTGGATACATTCCAGAATATGTTGGGCAGATAATTTAAAAGTGTTAGCAAAATCCCTTGAGGTACTGAATAAAAAATATGGAACTCTTAAACTCTCCTACCTGGGAAATCCCTGATGCTCTCTCAGACATTAAGGACTCCCATGTCAATAGGCCAAGCCCTTGATCTTGAGGCTTGTCTTAAGAAATGTAATTCTCAAATAGAGAAATTTCTCTAATAAGCCTACCTATAATTATGCCTAAAAGTTACTTCCAGAGACCCACTTTTGTTGTTCAGATGTGGCTTCTCTCTCTAAGCCCAACTCTGCAAGTAAAATCACTACCCTTCATATTATGTGGGACTTGACTCCAAGGGGTGTGGACCTCCCTTGCAACATGGGACCTGACTCCCAGGGATGAGCCTGACCCTGCCACTGCAGGATCAACAGTGCCTACCTGACCAAAAGGGGAAAATGAAAATAAGGTATTGGTGCCTAAGAGAGTTAAAATAGAGCTGAGAGGCTATTCTGAAGATTATTCTTATGCAAGCTTCAGCTAGATACTGCTAAATGCCATGGGATGCCAAGCCCAACCAGTAGTATTCCTGCAAACCCAGTCGGTTTCCTGCAAATACCCAAGGTTCTATCTGAGACCCAATAGAAGTTTCATTCTCTAAGTTTATTTTTCAGAAACATAGCCTCCAGATGGTTCCTTGGCCAGATGAGCCCTGAAACCCAGAGTTACCAATCTCTCTAAGAGCATCGACCAGTTGCATCCCCCTACCCATAATGTCAACACCCCTTTTAACATGAAGAAGTTCAAATAGCCATTGCCCAAATGTCCCTAAAGATTGGGAGGATTGAAGGAGAAGGAGGAGTTGTAACAGGGAAGGTATTGTATTGTGTATTTGCAGATATTTCCATCAGAAAACATAAGACTTTTTTTTAAATGATTGTATTTTACAATTTGCCATTTCTGGCTTAGCAAAACACTTCTGTCATCTACATATTTTCATTAGATGCTTAAGACTTAAGCCACTTCATTCTTAAAATATTTCTTGTTCATCATCTCCTTGTTTCACTTTTCCTCTTCTGTTCCTCACACTGCCAGCCAGAGGATCAGTCTTTCATTTGAGAGATAAACCTACTTCTGGCATGACTGTTCACCCATGCACCATGATCTTTGTCTTTTTTTTTTAATGTAATTCAACTATGGATGTATTCTGAGTCTTATTTGGTTGACCTTCCTTTGAGATACTTCCTCTGAAATTGCACTGCTGGGTTTTGTGTAAATCTTGTTTACATTTCTCACAAAGCATAAGATTTTATCTAGATAGCATGCAAAGACAATTTTGAGGGTGTAATTAGGGCAGGGAAATCTAGCTGAAAAACTTGTGTCTTGAGAATCATGAGGTTTGTAAAGTTTATTAATCTATATGATAAGGCTGATTTATCACAAACCTGGTGTATCAGTTGGGATGGATAGGTTATGCTGCATTATTTACCCCCAATTTCAACATCTCTACAACAGCTGTTTATGTCTCCTGCTTGTGTCCATTGTAGGGTAGCAGGGTGTTTCTGCTTGTTGTAGTCACAGGACTTTGGCAGATGGAGCAGCTGTCTTAAACCATGCTGGTTTATGTTCTAGAGGGAAAAAACACACTTAGAACTTCACACTGGCATTTAGAAGCTTCAGATTGGAAATGCTATATTTCACTTCTGCAGCAACTCACTGGTCAGAACTAGCCATAAGATAAGAAGTAGATATATTTGGCAAAGAGCACAATGATTACTGTATCCTTTATCTTCCACTTCTACCAATTATAAAATTATATTCTTCCTGCCTTTCTGAAGAATATTGCTGATATCATAGATACATTGGATTTTTAAATACCCCCAGAAAATAAACTGTATTAATATGGTAGTATGATTTGCTGTTTTCATTGTCATTTTCAATATTATCTCTATTTCTTATTTTTAGGAAGCTATTAACATCACATTGGATCACAAATGCAAAATATTTCAAGCCTTAAATGGAGCTATAGGTATGCCTCCAAATAATGTGTTGCTCATGTATAATTGAATATCTGTGCTTTCAACTATCTTTCCTTTTACATTTTGGGGCTTTAACTAAGGTTCTCAATATAGAATTATAACCTTTAAAAATACTGAACTCGAACTTAGGTTGATGTCATTCAATTAAAATAATTCCCTAAGCCTAGAGCAAAAATAGCAAGTCTCTAGCCTCCAGAATCATAATGGTTGATTTTCCTTTGGGCAAAAGGGGCATAAAATAAATTATAAAATACATTTCTGTCTAATGTGAGGAGTTCATTTTTCTTTACTGTATTTTTGTTGGGTGAATCATTTTACTTTTCTTCTTTATGAAGCCTCTTATTGGTAATGAAATCTCAGAAACAGAAAAAGCAAGAATACATTGTACAAATCCTGGATTGTGTAAGCTAAAATAAATAAATAGATGTGTGTAAAGATCTTAATATGTTGTGAAAGTGTATACCCTTAAGGAACTAGTTAAAACTAGATATCAATTAGTAAAGTTAAGTTTAAGTCCTAAAACATGTATGTACCCAAAAGTTTATGTCCAAAACCTTTGTATGTAAACTTCTTCTGTATATAAAGCATTTTTCTGACTCATGCCCCTTGGTTGATATTTCCTGGATAATGCAGCCCATGAGACCAACCAGTATACAAGGACATCAAAAAGCAGGTGGGGAGATTATTACATTGTAGAAAGGTTTTTTGAGCTCTCTAGTTTATGAGATATCAATCTGTTTAAATTTTCTCACATGCACATTTGATGTGAATGTGAAAGAGAAGAAATTAGAGTTTAAAATGACAGGAAACAATTTCATAATCAATTTGCACAGTGTCAATTAAATTAATGTATTTTGTAAATAATTATAAACTTTGTAATGATCTTGGTATTATGCTGTACTAAAGTTTAATTTAAAAATTAAATAAGAGTAAATAAAATCTATGTGTGCTAGATATGTACATTTGAAAGGTCAAATATTTAAATTTTAAGTGGAAAGGGAATTGAATATGTATACAAATATATCCATTTCTTGTTGGGGTAATATGCAGATACTACCAACCAGGTTACATTTATATTATATAGGATAAATTTCATTTCTATTAAGATATACCTTTTAAGAGATAAAATGTTAATGTTCATGTTTAAAATGATTATGAGTTTGAATTTACAGAAGCACTGTTCTCTATTCTTCTCCAATAGAAACAGTTTATCAAATCAAGTTATATTCCATTTATTCTTTCATTGAACAATTATTTATCAACCTTTCCTTATGTATCTTCCAATTGCTAACATGTATTAAAATTTACATGTAAGGAATGATACACAGCTTCCATCTTTAAGTTACTTAGTATTGAGACCATGCATCAAACCATAAACCCCAGGAAAATAAAATGCAAAAATAGTTAAGTGCCAAAGGAGATACAGAGGGTTTCACTGAATTGTGAAATCCCAAAAGTTCCTTAATGAAAACAATGATTTCACATTTTTTATTTCATCTTCTAGTTAAAAAGTGAGCATGAATATTCCAGGAACTACCATAATGTATGGAATGTTTTTATTGGAAATTTTTTAAAGTTCAATTTTATTGAGATACATTCACTACAATATACTCCTTCTAAAGTATACAATTAGGTGGTCAAGTATCATCATGTATCTGTGCATTCATCACCACAATCAATTTTATAACATTTTCATTACTTAAAGAAAGAGATAAAAGTTAAAAAGAACAACTAAAACATTCCATATCCCTTATCTTCCCTCCAATCATTTTTGGTCTTTATTACTCTTCTATCCATATAGTAGATAAAGAGAGTGTGAGTCACAAGGTTTTCACAACACAGGGTCACACAATAAAAGCTATGTACAATCATTATCATAGATCAAGTCTACTGAATTACAGTTCAAGAATTTTAGGTATTTTCTTCTAGGTATTCTATTTATTATAAATTTTAATAATTGAAATTTATAATTAAAGTAGTACCAACACAGCTAATCCACTGCACTGGAACTATTTTCCAGGTATTTTTCCTCACTGGGCTCCTAGGGTATTGATCCTAACATTTGTATGTAGATTTGGTTTTGTGCTGAAAGAGCCATGTGGAGAAAGGAGCTGGACATCTATAATCTCAACACTTTGAAAGAGTTTTTCCTCAGGGGGCTCTCTGATCTCCCTGAAGTCCACTCTCCTCTTCTTGGGGTTCTCACTGTCATCTTTCAGGTTACCTTGGTGGGAAACAGTTCAATTTTCCCCACTATTATGACTATCAAAAAGCTGCACACCCCAGTGTATTCCTTCTTGGCAAGTTTGTCCCTTTTAGACATATTTTGTCCATCAGTGTCCATTCCCAAGTGCTTGAAAGTTTCCTGACTTAGAAGCAAACCATCTGTTTTGTTGAGTCTGCTTTGCAGCCCTGACAGGGACCAAATTCTTCCTTCTCACCATCATGCCTTATAACCACTGTGTGGCCTTCTGTTTCCCTTTCATTACCCTCTCATCATGACCAAGGTATGGTATACCCTGCTGATGGATGGGACCTGGGCAGGTGTTTTTCAATTCCATTCTGCATAAAATGTTCACATTCTGCCTGTATTTCTGTAAGTCTAATTGGGTTAACCAGTAGAACAGTGACAACCTTCCAGTGGTGGCCCCCTCCTGTTCTTCCATGTATGTGGCAGATATGCTTATTGTAGTGGTAGGAGGTGTCCTAGGGATCAGCGTCTTTCTGGCTACCTTTATCTTTTATTTCTACATCATATCCATCATCCTAAAGACTGGTTAGCTGAAGGGAAGCACAAATCCTTCTCCACCTGTGCTTCCCACCTCCTTCTAGTCTCCACCACTCTTCTAGTCTGGCACAGCAATATTTATGTATATACACCTATCCTGTAGTTGACATTCCCTAGACAGAGACAATCTCATCACAATGCTGTAGGGGATTGTCACCACAATATTAAACCCCATCATTTGCATCCTGAGAAACAAAGAATCTAAAAGAGCACTAAGAAAGATTTAATGTCGTGAAACATTTTTTCGGATCAATAATAGTGACAAATTAATTTTGTAGCACTCTGCTGAGATTGAATTAATAGAAGTCATTGGAAATTTCACAGAAAAAATCCACATCTAGATATCTATCTATATAGAATATGCATAAAGAAGTTTACATATATTCACACACACACATACATATACATAGGGTTATTTCTATGCATACAATTATATCTCTTTCTATCCATAGAGAACATAAAAATTATGTTACAAAATAGATATTTTTGTGAGTAAAATGTAGTAGTGTATGTTACAAATATGTTGCATTAATGGTAATAATGTTACCACAAGCATGGCACTTTCCATAGTAGGGCCCACTTAACCTGGTGCTACAAAGGAGAAACTTGGCTTTCCATGTGGAAGTGAGGTATTGCACATGCACTTTGCAAGGAACTAGAGAAATCTTCCCAAAAAAGTTCAAAGTGGGGATGTTGGTTAGTTTTTTATTAGGTAAAAGAAAGGGGGTAGAGGCCCAAACTAAGCAAAGATTCACTCTTTTCAGGCCAGCAATGATGTTGGATCCTCATGAAGAAGGCATGAGCACATGTCTTATCTTGTGTTTTCTCAAGCATGCCTTGTTGTTCCAGTGTCAGTGATTAGAGTTATATATTGAAGTGCCAACTTTTACATGCAGAGTCCACATGATGCTTTTCTTAGCTGACCCTGAGGAATGTCAAACTTTTTCCTGTTGTGAAGGAAGTCACTAATTGACTGGGCCATGGGGTATTCTTGATGCTTTTCTCTTATCTTATTCGTTTAAGCAGAACTGAGAAGGTCTGGTCGGTGTCCTGGGAAACAAGTACAAAGGTTGAATTGCTAAGCTTAGCTAGGACAAACATATTTTTCACCTAACAGTTAATCTGATATAACTAGGACCTGTCTTAAGTAAATTTCAATCTATAGTCACTTTACTGATGTCCATATGCATGCACATATCCATACTTATATCTATCTATACTTATAACAATCCATATCTATAGTTTCCATTTTTATCATCTGTATTACCTATAAATTTTCTATTTATATCCACTGTTATTTGTATTCTATATCTATCAAACTATATATGGATATTGCTCCCACTTTCTTTTTTCAATTGCCTGCCTGCTGCTCATCATGTCTCCTTAACTTGATGGTTTCAGTCATCCTCATCTTCATCTGTGGTGTCCACTTACTCTCTATTTCTCCACATTTCCCTTTCCCTGTGACCATGTCCACTCTCAATTCCATTTTTCCTTCCAACTAGAGAACTTAGCTTTCTGTGTTCCTGATCTTAGATACCTAATTCAAATGACTATATTAATTATTTGATGTCATCTGTTCAAAACCAAAATTATCTTCTGCCACCCATGCACAGATCTTATTGGATACCCAGTATTTTTTTGTTTCTCTTTTTCCTGTTATTCATGTCATTGAAATAGGCACTGCTTTTCCTTGAAACTTAGAACTTACATTCAGCATGAATACAGAGCTGTCATGTGAACACTAAGCATTCTCAGTTAGTTTTCTCCTCTTGTCACCTCTAGAAATTCACTTGTTATGTACATGACAACTTTAAGTCAGAAAAAATATATTATTTTCTCCCTAATTTCCTGCCACTTTCTTCATTTCTTTTGCTTCCCAAAATAGCTTGCAGTCTGGAGATCACATTTATTTGTGTTCTGTTATAGCAGGCAATATCCATCCACTCTACATTTACTGACCCTTTACTCACTTTTCAGTATCCATTATCTTCTCTCTCAAGTATACTTTAAAATGTAGATGTGAAAGGTGAAAAACCTGTGCAATTGTGTATTATTGCAGAATGTGGAGAATTGTAGGAAGGAGATAGTTGGAGAATATTCCCAAAAGAAGGCTCTAGTGACAGTCATCCAGATTTCCCTGAGGATGCAGATATAGATTTTAAAAGATGTAAATAAAATTTTATTAATAACAGAAGACTTAAAAAACATTGGAAATACTTTTTTCAGATCTCAGAACTAGGAGATGGCCATTACAAAATATGCAAAAGTTTTAAGATATGTGGAAGTTTCAAAGGCTGTTACTGAGAAATCAGATAGATCTAAGCTGCAACCTATAGCTTTCAGCTGTGTGTTGAATATTGCTGCTTGTAAACTGAAGATGTCAGATGGGCAGGGAGCAGTCGACAGCTGCTTGGAGGCTCTTGAAATAGACCCATCAAATAGGGAAGCACCGTACCACTGAGCTCAAGGGTGGCAGGATTAAAAGAATATGATCAAGCATTGGCTGATCTTAAGAAAGCTCAGGAGATTGCACCAGAAGATAATAAAGCTATCCAGGCAGAACTGCTAAAGGTCAAACAAAAGATAAAGGCACAGAAAGATAAAGAGAAAGCAGCTTATGTGAAAATGTTTGCTTAATACAGTTTTGCTTAAATATGATGTATTTAATATATTTAATATTTAATATATTTTAATATATTTTATATTATATTTAATATAAAATTTAATTTTTTAAAATAAAAATAAAATAAAATAAAAAATAAAATTTTAAAATAAAATTTAAGTATTTAATATATTTTGCTTAAATATGATGTATGAAGACAATAAGAACACTTAAGGGCATCTCTCTGGTATATATGATCCCTAAAGTATTTCTTCTGATGCTTGAGTTTCCCAGTGTTTACAGTTTAGGAATACTGATAATCAGTTCTCACTTAATCAAAGAGTTAAAAAAAAAGCAAAGACCATAATTAGCTAAGATAATTTTGGAGAATAATAAGAAATGATGAGAAACAGCCTTACCTGTTTTGAAGACTTTCTATTAGAATCTGATTAAATATAGCAACTTATGGACTAGTTCATAGTAAATAAGTGGCAGAAGGATGACATATCCTAAATATTAGTAGAACAATTCAGAACAATATAGAGAGAAATCAAATCCCGTATATCAGATAATATACAAGAAATTTCAACATATCTATAATTTTAAATGGAAAAAGAAAAATCAACCATGAGAAAATAAGAAAATATTTATGAACATGTTGGAGAGAAAGGTTTGTAAGAATTAATTTGCTACCTACAGGATTTTAAAAATGTTAGTAAAATATAATCAATGTTTTTTACCAAAAATACTACCACAATTGACAAAGAATTATAAAAAATGAGAAACCATTTAATAAGAAAATCGTAACCACATACAAGTCAATGAGAAACATAGGTAAGAGTTATCAATGTGCAATTTACAGAAATTGAAAACCAAGATGCCAGCAAATAGTCAAAGATACTCAACATTATAATTAATATTTGGCCCTACATTTTTACTACTACACTGACAATCACTTAAAAGTCTAATTCTATGAGATATAAGCAAATTTACAAGAAGGAAATATTCACAATCTGCTGGGGAGTATGAGTTTCTGTATATGAATTAACACCACAAATCTCAGAAGAAATTTTGTCATGTATACAAAGTAAGATAACTACCAGTAATAACTAAATTCTAGAGAAATGTTCCCATTAGTAGAAAAGTCATATGCACAAACATGCTCAAACTGTTAGTGGTTTATAATAGTCCTCTTCTGGAATATCCTTATCAAATTTTGAAATCATGTTTACACTGTATGTATAAAAATGTGTTTGAATTGATTTCATCATTTACTTCTGGCCGGAAGAAACTATATTGGAATGTTTTTAAGTATAGTTTGTTTTGTGCAACTTTCCTTGCTTGTAGAATTTTCTATAGATTTTTTTAAAGTTAAATAAATTAAATGTGAATATTGTATAATTGTTCAAAATTTAAAATTACAAGCTGACTGTTTCCTCTCCAAGAAATACTCAGTTTTGTCAACTTTGTGCATTTTTCCAGATATTTAAAAATCCATCACTTTCATGGAATATAGGGTAGTTTGTGTGCATTTTTTTTGTTGTTCATGAATTTTTTAGAGAAGTTTTTTGTAATACAAGTAATTGGAATCAGGAAACCAGAGGAGGGTACCAGTCTGGGGCAAATAATGCCTCCCTCCTTCCATGAGAAACAAGGGGAGCAGATGACCCCCACTCCCTCATTGGTCATCATGGGCCTCCCCACCTCACTCTGCTGCAGCATGCTTGTCTACCCACATTGCCAACCCCTGTTCTGCTCAAATTCCCTCTCCTAAGAAGCTTTTCATGAGAACAGGGGCTGGGATACAGTATGCTGGGTTACTCATATCCCCAGTCACAAAGAAGTGGGACAGATATGCATTGATTAGTATGTCATACTTGTTTATTCTGCTAATCTATCTCCATTGGAAGAAAACTAATCTTATTACTAATTATGGGTTAGCAGCAACCCTGAAGGGTATGTTCCATTTTCTCAGAAAACTCCCCCAAATCAATTGTTTTAGTCTTCTGGAGAAACCTGCCTTGGAAAGGGATCCTCTCCCAGCAACACCGATGCAGGAAGCCATTTTGTTTTAATTTGCATGATAATCTGTTATGCTGAGCCAGAACTTTCCTGGCATGTTATTTGTAATGCTTTTTTCCATTTCTTAATATTACCAGTTTCCAAATCTAAATTTTCATCCTCACTGTATCATTTCCTAGGTTTTATAACTTTTTCAATTGAATTTCTTATTGTTAATGTAATCAATAGCCTTTTAATTTGTCCTTTGTTTCTATGAAGTTAAATAAGGAAATGATTTACAATGAGGCACCCTTGAGAATATTCTTTCAAAATTTTTTTCTGGTCTTAAATATTGATTGTCTTTTATAGATTCACTATTTATGCAACATGATGAAATTAAAAAGAAGGGAGAAGAAAAGAGAAGGTGGAGGAGATTTGGAAGAAGGAAGAGAAAACAGGTAATAGAAAAGGGCATTGAAGAAATGGAATAGGAGAGAAAATAATTCACTAGACTAGTATAAATAGAGATTTTGGCAAATTAGTCAATTATATAAAGTGTTTCAATTTAACAGTATGATACTAATTATAAATATGCTGCTTTTCCCCCCATCAATTCATGCACATGATAAATATTTTTGCTATTTCTCAACAGGAATTCTCCTCATAATCCTAGATGTCATAAAATTTGGGGAGAAAATGTCCTTGCCAATATCAGTGAAAGTCAGAATTGGAGATGTGGTTGTTCAGCAAGGATCTCTGGAGAGTCTTCCTGTCTGACAGTTTGGAATCCTGTGTGCTCCATGCAAAAGTGACAAAGATTTTGTGAGTTCTGCTTAAATGAAACCATGGCTATCCTGGGCTAAAAGAAAAAGTAGAAAAATTGAATGAATAATCACTTAAATGACAGGACCATGGAAGCTGAGGTAAGTACCAGTCATCTTCTCTGCCCATTAGAGCAGACTCACCCATGTGTGTGGAAAGGATGAGTATGTCCCAGTACTTCAAAAGGGCAGGGCCCCTGCACAACTGATATGAAAGAGTGCTGCCACCCCAGGCTTCAGAAAGGGTGGAGCAGATATCCTGGAGATATTGAGGAATATGTCTGCCACCCAGTATTCTGAGAGAGCTGAGCTTGTGACCAAGGGATTGCAGAGAGTCTGTTTGGCAGTCACTCCAATTCTTGGTAAGGGTGGAGTCTTCATATCAGACTAAACATTCTATTAATTTTCTATAATTATTAGACTGGATGAGAATACCAAACTCAACCACATTCTAAAAGGAGACAGAACTTAAGTATAAAGACACAGATTTGGGACTATATTCATATATCAGGCAAAATGGGCTTGAAGTCAAATTGAGCTTGACATAAAAATAACAGATGTTCATCCTTAGAGAAGAAAGAATTGAACTAAATCTGCATGTGCCTAATAATATAGCTTCAAAATATATCAAGAAAATTTGACAGAACTAAAATGTGAAATGGACACATCTATAACCATGATGTGAAGACATATTCCATTAATAATAGAATATTAATGACAGAATAAGCAGATAAGGAATCTATAAAAATACAGAAGATCTGGGCAAAATTAAGAAGTTAGACTTAAATGACACATGTGGAACTGTCTAACCAATAAGAGCAAACCACATCTAAAATTGACCAGAAGTAGGCCCATAAAGCACAACTCAAAACAAAATTTGAAAGAGTAAAATATTTCAGAGTATGTTCTCTGATGAAAATTGGATTTAGCACAAAATCAGAGAAAAAAGACAATTTAAAAAAAAATACATATCCACAATTTGGATTGAATAATATACTTCCAAATAATCAATGAATCAAACAAATATTGATAAAGTGTTTTGAAATGATAAGATAGATGAAAGACATCTAAATTAGGACCTGCATGAAAAGCTAAAAAAATGTAAACAATGCAGAAAAATGTACATAAATATATTTATATAATATATAACATTTATATAATTTGCATATAATAAATATGTACATTATAAAAGAAACCAGGTGACTTCCTTTTGAATCATTCCAAAAATTAAGGAATGAAAATGAAAATCTGGCATACAAACTGACAGATAATATACAAATTTGAAATAATCTCCATTTTTCAAAAAATAGATCCACCTTACCGTGGTAAAAGATATCTAAGATAGCAAAATTATACCCCAATATGGAATTGTATTTGTGCATAAGCTGAATACTCCATCAAACTCATACAGAATTCTTAGCAAACTCATACAGAATAAACTTTCTAATTTAATAAAAAATATCTTCAAAAATCCTGCAGTAAACATGTTAGTGAAATATCTGAGCATTTACTACACAGCTTGAGAAAAAAATAAGGACACACAAACCATTTCTGTTTCTATTCATCATCATCATGTTGGAGATTAAAGCAAATATAGTAAAGTGAGAATGAAAAATAAGTGCTGAATATGAGAGAAATGAAGAAAAAATCATGACTTTTTATACCCAATATGAATTCTTATCTAGAATACTAAAGAACTCACAGAAGATGTATGGGAATCATAAGTAAATTTAGCATTTTTGTATAAAAAGTAAAGAAATATAATTGTATCATTATAAGTGAGGAAGAAATAAACACAAAATTAAATTCAGATAAAAATGATACCATTTATTGTTGTATTGAAGTATCAAATCCAACAAATGATTTCTGAAACATCTATCATTAAAACTACGAAATATAATTAAGATGTATTTATGACCTAAGCAAATGGAAATCTTCCCCATGTTTATGTGTAGGAAGATTTAATATTTAAAGTTCATTACCCTCCAGCCCCCAGTTTTCTATAGATTCATTCTATTCCCAGTCAAAATTTCAGCATTTTTAAAAGGGTTATTCTCAAAGAATAACAAAGGTTTGAGAATAGATAAAGCAATTTTGAAGAACTAAGTTGGTAGAAACCATGTACAAAATATTTAGTCCTCTCGTAAACCCTAGTGATTAAGGCAGTGTGGTATTGTTGCTATAGAAACAAGTTGAACAGTGAAACAGGGTTGAGTCCAGAATATATATGTATATATACACAGAGGGATTGAAACAGTCTTTCCAGGGGCTGACACTGGATCAACTGATATCAAAATAGAAAAAACACCTTGACTCCTTTTTTTACACCATATTCAGAATTAAATTATAGATGGATGCATATCAAAATATAAATGATAAAAAATTAAGTTTTTGGAGAAAGCAGAGAAGGCTGTCTGTATGACTTGGGGTGGGCAAGATTTATTAAACTGGATACACAAAGCACTAACTGCAAAGAAGAAAAAATAAAATGGATAATTTTATGATTAATCATTTCTAATCAACAGATACTATTAAGAAAGTGAAAGCACCTGGAGAGCTTGATAAAGTCTTTAGAATGGAAATGTCTGACAGTAAATTTATATTCATGACATATAATAAACCCCTACAAATTGATAATTTAAAAAGACTCATTCTAGTAGAAACATGGGCAAATTCCCTGAATATACACTGAACAGAACTATCCAATCAGTCAATAAGAAAAGTTACTCAACATTCTTAGGACTCATGAAAACACAAATTAATTATGTATTGAAATACCACCTCACACCACAAAAAATGTCTAAATGGAAAAGATATTTGATGAAAAGCACTAGAATTCTCATCACTGCTGTTGAGAATATAAATGTGTGCACTTAATTTGGGGACATAAAAATTAAAAAAAAAGATCTGCATGGAAAAATACACCTTCATGAAGGTAAAACATATTTACATTATTACTTTTATTATTTTACTTTAAACCTTTTATTCCAATTTAACCACACATGCTGTTTATTTACATAACATTATAACATGACCCTTAAAGGCAAGCCAACATTGTCTAGCCAACAGTGAATAAAACTGTGCTCTATCCTATAATGTGCTTATTGGATACTTTAGGGGTGAGTTAATGGATTTGAAGTTAATTTTTGTTATATACATTATTCTGCTTTACTTGCAGAGCTTAGACCTAACTTTAGAACCATGAGATAAAATCTCATGTTATCTATGTTCATCATTGAAATTTGGGGAGGCAGTTTAGCACAACAGCTAAGAGCAGAATCTCAAGGCAAACTCCCCAGGCTTATATCCCAGCACTCTTATTATTGCAAGCCTCTGGACAAGTTATTTCTCTGTGCCTCATCTATAAAATGGGCATAGAAGGAATTTCCACATATAATCTTGGATGGAACAGTGATACCTGGCATATAGTAAGTGCAATATTGAACATTCTTTATTTTTAAACATTCCCATTTTATAGAGGAGATAACTGAGGTTCATCAAGTTTAAAAAACTAGACTGAGTCAAACCCAAGACTTTTCCCTCCAAAGACCACTTTCTTTTCTAAAGGCAAAGAAGTTAACATGGTGTAATGAGGACAATTTAGATATTTGAGCTGAGGTGACAAAGGCAGGGCAAGTCACTGACAGCACATCAGATCAGGGTCAGGTCTCTGAGTTGGAGCAGCATGTGGTGATGATCAAAGCAAGAGGATGGGTGAGTTCTCTGAAAATCAGGGTATGAAAACGTAGTCTTCCAAGACTATGCCTAATCAGGGATTAGGAGAAACAAAGGAATGCAGAAGAGAAAAAGAAGGCACAGTGAGACAGGCAGAGCCAGGGCCAGAATTAGTAGTGACATGAACACCAAAAAAGGGAGAGATGAAAGAGAAGGGTGAGGAGTGTGGGGGCAGCTTCAAGAAGGCCATTCCCTCACTCATTCACTCATTCAACAAATAGCTACTGAGCATCTACCATGTGCCAGACTCAGTTCAGGCCTCTGGGGATGCAGTGGTGAACAAATCAACAAACTAAAAAATCTACAACATGTTAGTGATGAGTCATGAACAAAAATAAAGCAGAGAAGAAAGGAAGAGAGTGTTGGGGTACAATTTTAAATGGGTGATTAGAGGAAGCCTTGCTGAGGTGATATTTGAACACACACTTGGAAGGAGATGAAAAAGGTAGCCACATTCTATACAGGAGTTAAATATTGAAATCCAGGACACTGGACATCTTCTACTGTACTTTCCAGTTTTCAGAAATATTTGAAAACAAAATATTTGAGAAAAAATCTAAATTAGAATATCCAATTCACTTTTACCAAAAGTGTTCACTTTTGGTAGGCTGAGTATCAGGATTCTCTGATGACATAGGTTGACTTAGAAGACCTATCTCAACCTTGCTCTGAGACACAGCTTTACTGACAGATTTAGGGGTTCTAAGTCTTCAAGAAAGATGCTCAGAGTTGATAGAAAATCCTGAAAGTGATTTAACTGGACTTTTTCTTCTGAAAAATCCAGCAATGAACTCTATTTCATCAACTTCCTTTGCTATTTAAGAGGCTGCTGCTTCAGTGTGTCCTTCCTGTTCAATTGTGTCTCTCATTGCACTTTTTATGGCAGCTGGTAGCCACAGTTCTACCACCATCCTTTTTCAGTTTATTTGCTACACCAGAGGCAACTTTTTTCCATAATTTTTTTGCTTGTATTATGGTTTTGCCATCCAGATTCCTCAAGTTTGCTCAAATTGTTAAATTTTTGGTTGACATTGCTATCTGAAAGCTAATCATATCCCAAAATCCATCCAAACTTGTACAGGTAGTCTTCTTTCCATTGCTTTTATGTCCACTGCCATTCGCCAATCCTTTAAATTGTTTGAGCCTTTCCTTCATAAAGAGTCTTGTTTGACCAATTGCTGTGTGAATAAGATCTTTAGCATCATCTGGAATGTCCAATTCCAGTTTCCTGTCCCACATACGGCATGTGAACATCAATAAATCTTGACTGCATCTCACCACTTTCACTGCCACTACCTCATCCAAGCACCAACATTGCTCATCTGAACCACTGGAATAGCCACATAAGTGGTCTCCTTTCTTCTGTCCTTTCCCCACATCAGCCTATGCTCCACACAAGAGCCAAGTAATTCTGTTAAAATATAAGCCCGCCAACAGCTTTCTACCTTACTTCATGTTAAAGGCCCTGCATTACCTGCCCTACACACACCATTTCCTCTGTGATCTCATCTCCAAACACTCTCCCCTCACTTACTCTGCTCCACCCATATTGGCTCTCTTGCTATTCTTAATATACCATTTTTAATATATTGAATGGTGATAAAACAGGCAATCCAATACCTATTTAATTTTGAGTTGATTTCTAAAATGAATTACTCTAACAAGTCAATAGCAGGTTTACCGATAAAGCAATAGAAAAATATAGGCAAACAGTACATATATATTAAAAACAATAGAATCCAAATGATCCAAATATATGAAATGTCATTGACTGAAATTGGGTTTCTGCAGTGGCAGCTCTGAGGCAAGGATGCAAGTGGAATCATGTTACCAACAAGTGGCTCCAAGGAAAAATAGGCTGTAGGGTGTAGAAAGGGAGTTATTGTGCCTTAAGAGATTTAAAATGAGTTGGGAACTATGCAGGAAGTTAATCTTATGCAATTGTCAGTCATTTATCCCAAACTGCTAAGGTATGCAAAGCCAAAAGTGCTGTGCTTCTGAGTACATCTGTGTCATGACCAGCATGGCTCAGTGTCAGGACTGAAGGGAGGTGACAGGGAATTGAGAAAGAAACACAAGAGACAAAGATATGGTTGAAGCTGGTACCAAGTGGGACTCTGAACTTGGATGGAGACTCAAAGACCTGGAGAGGTTCAGCACTGCTTATTATATAAGGCTGTGAGATAAAGAAAGTCAAAATGTAACTAAAGGACAGGGAAGGAGGAAGCAGGAACTGAACCATCTGCTTCCTTGTGGCCCAATAAGTCAAAAGTTACAGATTTCCCAAGGTCCCCTACTAACCCAGACTCAAGTAGCTTTGCAACACTTTAGTCTTTTCAAGACATCAGGTGCCTATTCCCACAGAGACAGCTTTGCTTTATCTCTGCAGTGAGCATGTGGCTCCTGTCTCACAGCTCCACAAAATAATTCTTTATTGTTCTTAATTATTTGACATGTGTACATAGATTCATGTATCAGTTTCTTTTCTTAAGCATTGGTATTAATGTGATTAGTTGAATAGAATTTTTGCTTGTATTATCTGTCATAATTCACACAAGGCTGCTTTCAATAAGGATATATTTAACTGTCCAGTGATGTCACAGACAGAACATTCCAAGGTTGATGAGCATCAGTGTTATTCAAGGTCTTATCCCTCCTGATTAGAAAATGTATAGCAGCACTTTATGTACATTGTTCAGATGAGAGAGAGCTGCTCTAGACTCTATTAATTGTGATGCGAGGCCTAGGGAATGAGTACTTTTCAATGGAGAGACATTTATGGATCCAGGGTAAATCAAACTTAGATGTGCTGGTTGTTCTATCTGGAAAACTTGCTCACCTGTTTTTTGTTACATATATTTTACCACATTTAAAACAACCTATACTCCTGCCTCAGCTCGTCCAAGATCACCCTAGTCAGCACTGCATCTCCCTTCTAGGAACTCCTGTATAACTTTCAATGACCATCAGATACTTTAGTAATTAATTCTTCACTAGTTGATATATGAATATTAATGTTTCCTAACATTAGCTATAAGCTAAAAAAGGGAAACATTTTTCACAAAATCCACAGTGTGCAGTATGTTGATAGCTGCTACATTTAAATGGAAAATTACTGGTTCAATATATTGATGATCCTCCAGAAAGGGTGATAATGACAAATGGGTTTTTTCTATCCTTTGGGTTCTGCATGTGATTGAAGATTTAAGAATTAAAAAATACAGGATGCCCAATTAAATTTGAATTTCAAATTAACAATGGATAGTTTATTACTTTCTATTATAATATTATGCTCAAAGTATTATATTTGATTAAATAAAATGTCATATCACACATTAGTTTGATAATATAATTAATTACATTATCATTACAGTTTCTAGTCCAATATACTCTATATTATTTTCACGGTATTATATGTTCCTATGGGACATGGTTTTAAAAAATATTAATTTCTTATCAGAAATTAAAACCAAACTGTTTATTGCATTTTACCCAGCAGTCAGAATACCTAGAAGTTTAAACATATAATTGGTGATGTTCAATCGATTTAAAGGAAAAATACATAGTAGAAATAGTTCAGTGTTTTCCATAATGTGAACTAGTGTCACATCAGAATCAGAATCCTCTATAGAGCCTGGGCAGCTTGCAGTGGTCCACTATCCCCACTCCAGATATGCCAAATTAGAATCTGTTCTAATAGGACTTAAACTTGCTAAGGCCCCCAGGTAATTCTGCTGCTGTTGCAACTCTTCCAGGTGTCTATGATATTTGATAGTTAATATGATCTTTATTTTCCTTGTAGTGGTCTTATTTGAGCTAGTTTTGTTCTTTTTATGTCAGGGGTTTAAGAGATGATAATGTTCTTGTTCATTGGCTCACCTGTTGAATTGTAGAAATCAAACATGCCTCAGATCCTTTCTGAAAGAGTTCACACCCTTATTCATAAGGGGTAGTCAATGGGCAATGATCTGTCTTGCCCATTAGGGTTTGTAGCCCCTGCCTGACAGGATTTAAAATTCTCTGGCTACTCTAGATGGAGTAGGAAGGAGATGCCCTTGTTCAGTGTTCTGAGTCAGCCTGAGTGTATTGTGAAAAGTTGTAACAAAGTAAAAAGAAATAAGTTTAAAAAAAATACACAGTTCAAATAGGAGAAGGATTAGTAGGTAGATAAGAAGCTCCAGAAAGGGAAGAATGTAAAATAGCAAACTAGGGAGGAAAGAAAGCTCTTTCCAATTTGCCACTGCATTTTTCTGGTGACATTTTGATTGGTTTATTAGGTCTTTGATGTTTTGTTGGTTATCCTGATTGATTTACATAAAACAGCACTCTTCTTTTAGGAAGAGAGAAATTCCCCCTTCAACAGCTCTAAGGATGTC
The DNA here is from genome assembly GCF_023851605.1 of Tamandua tetradactyla. Classification (NCBI taxonomy): domain Eukaryota; kingdom Metazoa; phylum Chordata; class Mammalia; order Pilosa; family Myrmecophagidae; genus Tamandua; species Tamandua tetradactyla. Next base: position 94,491,342 of record NC_135330.1, on the reverse strand, counting down.
CAATGCACACCTATTTTGAAGGACTACTGCAGTTTGTTACTCTGCCTGGGTTTGGAGGAGACCAAAAGCCTATGCTGTGGTTGCTATCTTGCAAGATAATTCAAGGGAAAGAGCATAATGCAGTTGATGGCTAGTGACTAAACCTCTTATTAGAAAACAAATTCCAAATGCTGAAGCAAAAAGGAATAATAAAATAGGAATTACTCATTTTTATGGGAAAATACAGGAAAGGTGGGGAGGGATTCTGTGTGAAGACATTTAGTAGAGATGGGGGCTTACCTAGGCTAGCAGTCACAATCTCATCCAGTTTGTGGTCAAAGTGAAGTATGCATTGTTTCCATAAAGGAAAAAGAACTCCTACTCTGTTTTGAGGGTAACAAGAAAGAACAGCATATCTAAATGTCCACAGACTGAGTTGACGCTGCTTATAATTTGTCCTAAAGACAGTCCCTTGGAATGTTTCTAGGATTTGACTCTGGGGCATGGAGACTTATACTTGATAAGCTTATCACATAAGCTTATACTTGATAAGCTTATGTGAATGGCAGTTAAAGGGGAAAGAGAGAGTGATGGTGCTTCTAGGTGTTTGTGAAATAAAATGCCAGGTGTCTTTTGTTTTTCTGCCATATTAATAAAGGGGCAAGTTATGCTGCAATTTATGTTGCAGAATTTTTCTTGTAGACTAATGGATTTGGGATTTTTTCACACACCTGCATTCTGCCATGGTAATTAAATAGGATATGGCTTAAGAAAATGGCTGCTACTTCACCCAATTTTCCACTGAGAAAATAGTTGTGATTAGTACAAAAGTTGGACTTTCTGACTAGGTGTTACCTTGAGCTCAGTTTTTAGTGCCTGGGCTTGATACTTCAAAAATCCATGAGCACCTGTTTGGGTAGGTGGATATTATGGATTCACACAGATCAGTAAGGATTTCTTTCAAGAATAGCCTGTTTGTAGAATTTGATTTGATAAATAAAAGAAGGGAAAGTACAATTGGGGGTTACCATTGCTCTGCAGTACACAGTACCTTTAATAGGGGTGTTACAGTTTGATGACATTTAAGTGGCTCTAGATGATAGAAAAGTGTCCTACGAAAGTTAGCTAAAGGATCTCATGTGTAATGGGACCATGGTTTTGAGTACTGCAGAGTTAGGGAAATGGAGATATTTGCAATTCCCCAGTATGTATTGTAATAAAAACAAAGCTATGTTAGCCAAATATTGATGGTTGCTGATCTAGCAACTGGACCAGTTTAGTTGTTAGGTAGCATATTGGACAGGAGTCTTATGGGGCAGCTAAAGGTGGTATAAATAGGCTGTTTAAAAGGAGAAAAAAAATGAAACCAATTTAGGTGACATGAGACAAAAAGTTATTCTTCAATTTGTTTTCTGAACAAAAGCTTTAGTTCCTCTAATGTCTGATACTCAAAAGATTTGTCCTGTGTACTGGAAGGTCAAGGAACTCTATACAGGTGGGCTTGATTTTTGAAAGATGAATCCAGCTGGATATTCCACTGATCTTGATGACTGTAGGGGTGGCATGAATCTCTCAGTAAGATCCTTTCCATTTAGGCTCAAGTTGGGAGTCCAATCTGCTTTCATGGCAGGTCTTAATTAGGAAGGAGTTTCCAGTCTTTATTTGAGGTAGAGGTAGATCAGGACCCAGAGCTGGGATTTATTGCGCTCCTAGGTTCTGAATAAGTTTTTGTGTGGTTTCTAATGGGGTAAAATATTTTGCTAGTTGCTTGGTGTATTAGTTAGGGTTCTCTAGAGAAACAGAATCAACAGAGAACACTTGCAAATATAAAATTTATAAAAGTGTCTCACGTGAATGCAGGAAGGCAGAGTCCAAAATCCTCAGGGTAGGCTGTGAAGCTGACTATTCCAATGGAGGGCATGGACAAACTCCACAGGAGAGGTTCACCAGCCAAGACAGAAAGAACTTGTAGCTTCTGAATTCTCCTTAAAAGGCTTCCAATGATCAGATTAAGCATTATTCATTGCAGAAGACACTCCCCTTTAGCTGGTTATAAATGGAATCAGCTGTGGATGTAGCTGACGTGATCATGATTTAATTCTATGAAATGTCCTCATTGCAACAGATTGACCAACCACACAAACAGGGACCACCACTCGGCCAAGTTGACACATGAACCTGATCATGACACTTGGATTCTGCATCTAATACTGGGTCCTGGGTGAATAATGGCCTCCCATAGATCATTTCAAGTGGCTCAATTGGAGAGATTTTCTTGGTGCCTAATATATCCTGAGGAGGGCCATAGAGAGATTAAAAAAGCAGGACACATTGGTTTCCCAACATAGCTGATCCAGAATTTTCTTTTTTAAAATCTGGTTTTTAATTGCATCTTGGTTCCAGGGGGAGGCATTGAGAGCATGCCTGGAATTTTTTGGCTGACAAATGTGCTCCCCTGAAATGAGGAATAACCTGAGATTAAAGAAACCTTTTGTAAGGTAATTTGAGACTTAGAAGTTGAAACTGGATACCATCATTCAGCTAAAAATTTAAGGGACTTCCAATAGGGAGTCCTCTTGTGTGGGACTGCAAATCATCTTTATGCTGATGAAGTGTGCTAAATTCTAGATGTAAGAGTGCTAAGTCCTGTACTCAAACATATAAGGTTATACCAGACAGATAAGGTTATACCCACTGTACCATTCATGGGCCAACATTGGCCATCTTCCAAGTGATATTGTACCAGGCAATATTGCAAGGGGAAATAAGTGTTTTCTTTTTTGCTCTGTGGTGAGAGAGTTATCCCAGTTTCATAGAATGCAGCCCAGTGGACTGTCAGCTGGAATACTGGAAGTGCAAATCATTTCTAAGGAAGAAAGAGTGAGAAAAGTTGTCATGGTCAGGTTCATGTGTCAACTTGGCCAACTTGTCTGGTTGGGCAAGTGCTGCCTGTCTATTGTGATGAGGACATTCCATAGAATTAAATCATGATCATGTCAGCTGCATCCACAGCTGATTCAGTTTGTAATCAGTGAAGGGGCGTGTCTTCTGCAATGAGTGATGTTAAATCTAATAACTGGAAGCCTTTTAAGGAGGATTCAGAAAAGACAGGCTCTCTTCCTGCTTTGGCTGGCAAGCCTTTCCTATCAAGTTCATCCAGACCCTCCATCAGAATCATTGGTTCCACAGTCAGCCCTGCAGATTTTGAACTCTGCATTCCCACAGTTATGTAATGCACTTGTGTTAGTTAGATTCAGTTGTCAACTTGGCCAGGTGAGCATACCTATTTCTGTTGCTGCAGACACAAACCAATGGTACGTGAATCTCATCTATTGCTAATTACATCTGCAGTCGGTTAGGAGGCGTGTCTGCTGCAATGAGTGACATCTGACTTAATTGGCTGGTGCTTAAATGAGAGAACGCAATGTAGCACAGCCTAGCAGCTTGGCATTCCTCATCTCAGCACTTGCAGCTCAGCTCAGGCCCTTGGAGATGGAGAAGGAAATCACCCCGGGGAAAGTTGTTGGAACCCAGGGGCCTGGAGAGAAGACCAGCAGAGACCATCCTGTGCCTTCCATGTAAGAAAGAACCTCAGTAGAAAGCTAGCTGCCTTTCCTCTGAAGAACCAACAAAATAAATCCCCTTTTATTAAATGCCAATCCATCTCTGGTGTGTTGCATTCTGGCAGCTAGCAAACTAGAACAGCACTTTTATAAATTTTATATTTGTGAGTGTTTCTTGTTGAATCTGTTTCTCTAGAGAACCCTAACTAATACACCCAGGAGTGGGACTTAAGAAGCAGAATCTTAAAAATGTTTTTTTTTTAATTTTTTATTAATTTTAAAAAATATTACAAAATGAAACACAAACATTCTTAATGTATGCTCATTCTGTTCTACATATATAATCAGTAATTCCCAATATCATCACACAGCTGCATATTCATCAGTATCTGACCAGGGGATCTGTATGAGCTCACACAGAAGTCATTTCAGAAAATGAAACAAACTGACATATTTGATAGTGTCCTCAGCTCCACTCTGAGACTGTTTTGTGTTGTCCCCTGGAAGAATCTCTTCCATTCCCAATCATTTTCTCCTACCTCTATTAAAACATGATTTCTATTTTATTCTTTGGTACTCTGCTTTCTGCCATGTGACTTCTGGTTAATCTGAACTGATGTGTCAATAAGTTTTCCCCTTTACATAAGAAGCATATTTTAGCAAAGACTTTCTGAGGATATCTTAACTCTGAGAAAAACAAAGGGATACAATTTATGTGATAGCTCCATTGCATTGGATGTGGTTTCCTAAACACTGCATTGAGACAGATTTCATACCATTTCTGGGCTCAGCAATAAAAATTATGGTGAAATGCAAATTTGCCATTTGAATTGGAGAGGTCAGTGATGGCACATGTAGAGTGTTTGCCAACCTTGCTTTAAATCAAAAGGGAGACAACTATTTCAGACAATGTAAAAGAAATAATTTTCTTCACAACAAATCACAATGTGCATGTGGCTGACAGTGGGCTGATGATACACCATGGCCACCAACAAAATATAAATGTCATTTATGCTTGTAGAAGATAGGAAAATAAATGGAGACAAACAAGCAAACTCCAGCTATTCAAAATCCCTCAAAATGGGTCAATGGTCCCTAAATATCCATCTCTAGTTGGTACTTATCTGCGACCAAGTTTTTGTGTTCATTTGCACCAAAATGATAAAAAACATAAGGAAAAAGTATGACTTTTTACTTGAAATTTAACTTTTTCACAATTTAATCTAAGATTATATGGTACTTTTTGTTATTAAAATGGCCTTCTAGAGGAAAGGATGGTAATCATAGATGGATATTTTTCCTAATACCCTCACTATATTGATTTCCTTACTAAAAAGAAAAATTGGAGACCCACAAAATGTAAAAGTCTTAGAAATTCTTATCTAGTTAGTGAAGTTTTTTATATTAACTATCAGAATTTGCCTTTTATATAATGGCATATTTTCAACTATGAGCATGTTAGGAGATAAATCTTTGTGTCATCCTCTATTTACTGGGGAAAAAGAAACAATTTACCTCTTCTTCAAAACTCAGCAGCCACCATTAGGTTCTTTATTTATTGGACTCTACAGTAAAAATAAGGACATTTTTTCACCTATATTAATTGAACCCAGGCTATCATATTCTTGAATACTTGTATAGAATTTTTCTCCTTGTACTCCTTTTCTATCTTTTAGTTTTGGTTTATGTGTGCTCCTGTAGGATGCTTGTACACTTGATCAGACTAGCTGTCCTCCTGGCAACAATTCTGATGACAGCTGAGTGAGCAAAATTCATCACTTTAATGTATGACCTTTGAAACACCTAATTTGGTTTGGAAGAAGATGTCTGTGAATATTTTTTATTCTAAGTTGTGTTCTAGACAGGTGTGTGACAATTCTGTGGACAGGTTCACTTGATACACATTCCTAGCTCAGTCTTGCTTTTTTTTTCTATAAAGGTCTGAAAGATCCCTTGGAATTAGGGTAGAAATGTGACACAGTGACAGCTTATGCAAGCAGCAGTCTGCTGAGGATATGTGGGGGCATTTTCTCATATAGGTACTAACCCATCCTTTTCCTGCTTCATTTTTTTTTATGAGAAAGTGAATGGGATGCCTGGAGGTCAGAAAATGATCTTGAAACCATATTTAAAAAGAATGAAATGCAAGTGAACATACTTTGGTGCTGAAGTGGGAAGGTTAAAAGAATTTGAGTCCTTGAAGGCATTCTTGAATCACTTTATGATTCTTGTATGACTTTTCCCAGACTACTTGTAATAGGAGACAAACAAACTTCTTTCAATTAGGTTCTTGTCTATTTGGACATGAACATATTCTGCACCATACTTCAGTATCATATACCTGATTTATCAAGAGGTAGATACCACTGAAGTTGATTTATTTTTAAAATATTCCCCAAGAAGATTTCAGAATTACAAAATACAGTCAAGGCCACTTCAAAATTGCAGATGATAGGCTTCATATGCACAGAGGAAAAATGTATATCCAAAGTATATTAATAATTTATATATCAACTCTGATTTGAAGAGTGAAAAGTGCTTTTATAAGCAAATATTCTCAAGACTATAAGTTGAGAGAGTGCCTTGTTTTACTGCAAAATGATGTAATCTCATTATTTTGTACTTGTTTTTGGCAGGCACTGGGAATTGAACCCAGATCTTCAGCATGGCAGGTGAGAACTTTGCCTGCTGAGCCACCATGATCCATCCTCTCTTGTATTGTTTTAAACTTCTGACCAATAAAGACAAATTTCTGGTTTCAAACTGAGTGTGGATATATTTTGGAAATTTCGTCTCTGATGTGTCTTTAAATGACAAGCCATATACTAGTGAAAAAAATTGTCAGTAAATATGAGAAAACTCAAAGGCACTTGTTTAGCAGCAAAGAGAATGAGGAATTTAAGCAAGTTGCATAGAGCTAAACAATAGATTTAATAACTAACAATTTGGTGCAAATTGAAATCAAATATGTTCTATCTACAGGATGTTTATCATTGATTTTTCCCCTTTCATTTTGATAATAAACATAAAAATTCTGTATGCAATAACTTCAGACGCTGAAGAGCTCATTTGTGGGATTTTTTCAAAAGCTCACATAAATTAAATTTTAAAAAGTTTGCTTCAGCTTCTCTTCATTTCACATTTTATTACCTGATCATATATTGAGAGCACAAAAAGCAGAAAACTGAGGTTCACATATAACAGACTCCATAAATGCATGAATCTTTCTACTAAAACCTTTCTATCCTATCCATGAAGCCCTCGGCTGGAGATTTTTGGCCCTAAGACTAGGCTGTTAACACTGGGTGAAAAAGACAGGTCTTGTTTAGCATAAGTAAAATTAACAAGTCTTCCTTACTCAGAAGTCAAAAATAAAAGCAAAAAAAAAGAGGATAGTTGCCTCAATTTCTTGGTTTTTTATTTTAGCAAAAATATCTTTGAACTACTATTTTAAATTCAAAATAACCAACCACATTATTTTTTTTAAATGATGAAAATATAGGACAAGAAAAAAAATCAAACATAAACCTAGCAACCTAAATAAAACATAATTACTGTTAGTATTTTGTGCATTTTCTACTAAAAAATGTTCCTTTGGGTCTTTTGTCATTTATGTATTCATTTTCATATATATAGTTTTGAATCCTGCTTTTTTATTGACTTCTCATAAAGATTTTCATATAGTTGAAAATAAAACTCATCATTTTTAATGACCACATGAGAATTCATATGAATGTAGTATAATTTTCTTACTTATCTTTGGGCATTTAAGTTGTTTCCAGTACCATATTGCAATGTTTAAAAAAATGCAATGTAAAACAAAAATGCTACTCTAAGTTAAATAGTCATATATCATGTTCTCTACTTTGGATTATTTCTTTAAGAAATATTTCCCAAGTGAAATTCATGGGTTAAATGGTCTGAACACTTTAATGGGTTTCAGCACATATTGCCACATTGCTTTACAAAATGAATGTCACAGTCATGCTGCCACCAGAAATATGTGGGAAATATTCAAGAATTTATCCTACCAGGGGTGTCTGATAATTTCTATGCAAGCAGGTGAGGGTCAGTTCAATGTTTATCTCAGTAACAGCATTTCTTTCCATTCAGTATACTTAGGAACACTCATCTCAGTTGATGCTTTAGGAAAAAAAGGTTTTAGGTAAGGCTAGAAAGGGAAACATAAACTTGTTTCAAGACAGCTTGAGTATCTACTCAATAAAAACATCTCCCTCCCTTTCTCCCTCTTGAAACCACTCCAAATTTATCTGATTCTTCTATTGCAATGAAGCTGCTGCTATATCACAAATAAGATGCAACCACAGGAAAAAGAGAAGCCCTAGGGTAATAGCAACTTTGATAGAAATACTCTGTACAAACCATTTGGTACTTGGTGGGATCATAGCAAATGGTACTGATTGTTGTTATTAGCACTTTCCAGATTAATAAGAGGATTAAACAATATTCCTAAAAAAATAAACTCAGTTTCTCGAATGTTCTTTCCATTTACTATTGCCGCATTGACAACCAAGTAAATACCATTTTCAGTAGCAATCTTAAATGACTTGTTAAGAAAGTCATTGAGATTTACAATGCTAACTAACACAGACATTTAAAAATGTTTTGGTAACTGAATGAAGTAAAATGAGCAAAGATAAACAAATCAAGTTCTAGGACAGTAAGAGCAGAACACTTAAAAATGGTAACAGAAATGGCAAGAAAACTGAGCACAAACAAATAAAAAATGGAATACAAGTTAAATAAAGAACACTATCCATAAGGACTGATAATTCTTTGTATATGAGACTTGAATCTGATATGTGAAATGGCATTCAGAATATAAAAGGAAGATAAAACCTTCCTTCTGAAAAGCCATCATTAAAATTTTCAAACTTATCACATCACTTGCTAATAAATGATGTAATAGACTCTGACAAAGGAATAAAATAATACAATCCAAACAGTTTTAACAGTAATAATAATAATAATAATAATATGATTAAGTCTGCATGCTGAAGCCAGAAATACCTGGATTCCAATTTGAAGTTCACCACTTATCAACTTTCAGCCTCTGAACAAGAAATTGATTCTCTAACATACTATTTCTTCATATGTTAAGTATTACTTACCTGAAAGTATTATTGTGATTATATGATAATGCATATGAAATATTTTAAACAATGCCAGGCACATAGTAAATACTCAATAAAAATCTGCTCTTATTAAAGTATTATAAATTTTATGTGAAAGCCCAGATGACAAAATAGAGGACTAATTTGGGTTGAGACCCAGATTAAAGTAATAGTTGATTCACATTTTGGACTGAAGTTCAGAGTAACTGAGTGACTGTCTGAACTGGTAGAACCCCCAAATTTTAATGTCTAATTTGGGGTCTGTTGATATGATTCAGCACTAATATGCCTCTGGAAGTTGTAACTGTGTGAAACCTGACTTCTAATGCCTGGAGTAATTTTATCAATGTTATTTCTGAGCCACACTTAAGATGGCAAAGCCAGATCACCAATACATAATGAGATCTTTAATGAAATCAGTCCTCCAGGATTAAGGTGCTTCCCAATTTTCTCAAGTTGTGAAAGGATGACCACACAATGTCAGAGGAAACAGTTGTATAATAAGCTAATAGTGAAAGTATGTCCAGAGAAATGGCACTGCCTTTTTTAGAAGACTTCTTAGAATTTTAGTTTTGAAGACCTAATCTTGGTGTTTGGAATACAAAGGCAGAAGCAGATTTCAGTCTGTATTAGATAGCTTTTCTATAGAACTATTTTCCCTTTGTTTTTAAAAAAGGAATAAACTAAACACATTGTTTAGAGTTCTGAATTATTAAAGATAACTTCTCAATAAGATACACATCATACTTCCTTTCCTCTGCTTGAGTCTTGGGATAAAATAAATAAACCAGGGATAAAATACTCTGTTTCAGGTGGGGGAGAGGACCAGTGTAAAACTAGCTGTACCTAGCACCACCAAAGTTCAGGGAAGGGCCCTATAAAAAAATCTAATTCCTGTTTCCTGAGATGTTTCAGTGGGTGCAATTAATTTCTGCATTAATATGATGACCTGAGGCCCAAACTTATCATTCTGTCTCTCCAAGCCATGCAAAAAATTGCCCAGAAGAATGATACAGCAGCAGTCATTCGCCTGAAATCTTAGTCCACTGCATCTACTCAGTGGGCAGTTATATTCCCTCAGGACAGGACGCCAGGACTGGAGAACCAATGGCTGGAACCTTCTTAATTTTATGCCTGTTCCCCATATACCCAATAAATAAATTTCTTTTAAAAAGTACCTGCTATTAAAGCATACTTAATGGAGTTAAACCATGACTATAGGCTGGGAAAATAGTGATAGAATGAAATATTTGAAATTACCCACATAAATCATTCTGTATTATTTGTTCATAATGAGAATTCCCAAGATGTTAGTAATTAAAAATGTATCTTACACATGAGATTCAAAGACCATCCTGGAAAAAAGAGATAAATCAGTATGTAGAAACTAAACATAAAAACATGACTGTTCTTGTTGAGCAAAAACATTGGGGGAATGGAACATTGAGAGAATAAATAAAAAGACTGCCACAATCATAGCCTTAACCTCAAATTATTGGTTCTACATGTGCCAGTATTTGATGGGGGATTTTTTTTTCTGTTGCCCTAAAATTTAAGACTAGCTTCAAAGTGTTCTCAAAGGATTTGCCAACAACTGGGGCCAGGACCTTATAAAAAGTCTGTCACAAAGTTCTTGCTAACAGTGTCACCCCCAATGTCTATAAGCTGAAGGTTGATGGTACAGTGGCGTTAGCCTGCATTCCTTCCACTGGGTATAGCAATGATGTGAAACAAAGACACATTTCAGAAAATAATATCCTGGCTACCTTGTCAAAGGTCTCCCCAAGACTGTGGCCTTCCCAATGAGATGATCACAGCTACGGGGTCTACCAACTGCAGGAATTAGGGGGAATGTGAGAGTATCAAAGATGTTAAGTAAGAGCAAGAATCTACAAACAGGAACTGATCTTTGGGGAATTCCCACAGAAACATCCTCAGGAAAATAGATAAGTCCAATGAGAAAGCCAGGTGAGATGCTCTTAGGACAAAATTTCATTTTTTTTCTAGTGTCAATCCCTCTCTATATGGCAGGAACCCCAAATATGGCTCATTTATGGGGACACTTGCATTTCTCCCAGATCTCAAATGTCTGTCTCAATGTAAGTTAGAACTCAAAGAAGATTCAGAGTGATCATGCCTCCTTCTTTAAGGCAGTTTCCTTGACTCTAAGTCAAAACTAAATGTGGGAGAGGCAAGACAAAATGGTGGTGTTGTGAGGTGTGAAATTTAGTTAGTCATATAGGGCAGCTAGCAAATAGCCAGGAACTGTCTGGAATAATTGTTTGGGGACTTACTGGAAACACATCATAGACAGTCTTGAGTGGGTTGAATGGTTGAGGTTCCATGCAGAATTTTAAGTCTCCCAAGCCATGGAGGCTGGTGCCTCTCCCCCAGTGCACAGCAGGCTGTCTTGGAGTTAGTTCCCTGAGGGGAAAAGAAGCCCTCTCTGCTAGGAGCAGTGAAGGTAGTTCAATCAAGCTCCAATTGTGGAACTAAATAACAAATTCTGACTGCAGAATACAAGCTCTGAGCACAGATAAACTGGAAGCAAGCAAAAGGAACTGGGAGGTTTCATCCCAGCAAAGAGGAGGAGGGGCAGACACACACAAAGCCTTTTGGAGGTGTACAAACTCAAAATATGGGGAAAAGTTTGGGCCCCAAGAAAATGGGCACATTGAACTATGTATCAAATTCAACTCTTGTTTGGCAAATTCATGGCCCCTGGCTCTGAAAAATATGTTATTTTCTTCTCCTTTTTTAAATTTCTTACTAGCCCATTAGATAAAACTGCAGATATTCTCAGATTTCAGCACTGCCCCAGACAAGGGCAGAATTAAGGTATATCTGAGAGACAAAGTAATTAGTTGATGGAGATAATTCCTCAAAGGACATATCTCTAAGTAGAGTTTGCTGGGAGGAGTTGGTAGCTCAGCCAAGCTTAATTTTGGTTTTAACCCCAGAAGAGAGGAGAGGGCCTGATAGAAAAAATATATATATATTATAATGAGATAAATTGAAAAAGAACAAAGACTGAAGATTTTGGAGTAGGCTTAGCTCAGAGTATGGGAAAGGGGTTGAGCCCCAAGAAGGAGCCAGGTGTGAACTCCAGTTCTTTACTGACAAACCTTGGGGCCAGTGACTGGCTCTGAAAAGGGATTTCTTTTACTTTGTTTTTTGTTTTGTTTTATTTTATTTTGTTTTACTTTTTACTTTTTTTTTAAGTATTCTAAGTAGCTCATTAGAGAAAGCCTCAGACATTTTCAATTGTCAGCAGGATAGAGGCAAGGACTGAGTTAAGATAGGTCTGAGAGACAAAGGAATGAACCAAGTGGGAGAGAAAATTCTCTAAAGGGTATGCCTTCCCCAAGAAAAGGGGTGGATGGTGCCCAGCTCAAGTGCAAGACTTCCTTCAGAGAATTCAGGTCCCAGGAGCTAGGAGTCAGAAGTAGCTTCAGTTTGCCTACTGCCTCCATCTCTGTCTCAACCACACCTCTGTCAGGGAGAGCCTGCTGAGAATTAAAGACACCACATCACTTTATGCTGATGGAGCACTGTGGGCTGAAAAGTGCCACCTACTGGGCAGGATAGGAAAAGCAAATTCTAGAGGATTCACAGGAAAATCTGACACCCTGCTGTGTCTCAACCTCAGAGATACGTGATATTGATTACACCCTGTTCCTGAGACCTGGACCTTCCTGGTCTGGGAAAGTCTGGAAGGGATCAAACATATATGGAGAGACCCTTCTCAAGGAAATGTTCCATATTGGTAGATCAAGAACTAGAAAAACAAGAGTGGAAAAATTCTAATCAAACAGAAGCTATGCTAGAGATCTAGAATATGTTGAACCTAATGCCAAGGAACAGAGAGAAAACAATGCCAATCAACGAGAAAACCCAAATTAAAAGAGTGAAAACAACTTCTAGAATAAATTAATCAAGGAAATCAGATGCCTTAGGCACCAGCAAAAATATTATGAGTCATACTAGGAAAAATGAAGATATAGGATAAAGGAATGAACTAACATTGCAAACAAAATGTAGGAGATTAAACAACTAATTGAAGATGTTGAACAGACATGCAAACTCACATCAAAAATCAAATCAATGCATTGAGTGGTGATACAGCAAATGAGATGAAGGATATGAAGAAGACATTGGGCAAAACTTAAAGAAGAACTTGAAAGTTTGAATAAATATATGGCAGAACTTATGGTAATGAGAGGCACAATAGATGAAATGACAAACACAATGGAGAGCTAAAACTGCAGACTTAAAAAAGGCAGAAGGAAGGATTAGTGAGATACTGGACATGGTACCTGAAATCCTATACATAAAAGAGCAGATAAGTAAAAGTATGGAAAAATATTTGCAGGCTCTCAAGGAACTGCATGACAATAAGAAGCACATGAATTGTGTTGCATGTATCCCAGAAGGAGAAGAGAAGGGAAAATGGGCAGAAAGAATAATGGGGGAAATAATCATGGAAAATTTCCCATCTCTTATGAAAGAAAGATCCAAATAGACCTACTACAAGATACTTACTAAACAGATTGTCAGTGTTAAGAAAAAGAGAGAAATCTAAAAGCAGCTAAAGAAAAGCAATCCATCACATACAAGGGAAATTCAATTAGACTATGCACAGATTTCTCAGCTAAAACCACAAAGGTGAGAAGGCAGTGGTATGAAATATTTAAGATACTGAAAGGGAAAAACTGCCAACCAAGAATTCTATATCTGAAAAAACTGTCCTTCAAAAATGAGGTTAAGTTTAAAATATTTTCAGACAAACAGAGAGTTTGTAAACAAGAGACCAGCTCAACTAGAAATACTAAAGGCAGCACTATAGGCAGATAGGAAAAGACAGGAGAGAGATGTTTGGAGAAGAGGGTAGAGATGAAGACTATCATTAAAGTAAAGAGAGACAGATAGGAAAAATAAGATATGACATATAAAATACAAATGACAAAATGGCAGAAGATTTTACCATCTTTACAGTAATAACATTATCTGTTAATGGAATAAACTCCCCCCTCAAAAGATAAAGACCGGAAAAATGGATTAAAAAACAGGACCCAACTACATGTTGTCTTACAAGAGACTCGCTTTAGACCCAAGAACAGAAATAAGTAGAAAGTGAAAGGTTGGAACAAGATATTTATGCAAACAGCAACCAGAAAAGAGTACAGGCCACTATACTAATATCAGACAGATTAGACTTCAAATGTAATACAAAGGAGACAAAGAAGGACAGTGGGTATTAATTAAAGGGGTGATTCATCAAGAAGACACAACAAACATAAATATTTAAGTACTGAGCCAGAGAACCCCAAATACATGAGGCACAATCTGACAATACTGAAAGGAGAAGCAGACACCTCTATAATAATAGTTGGTGACTTCAATATACCATCTCATCAATAGATAGAACATCTACACAAATAATCAATAAGGAAATAGAGATGTTGAATAGTATTATAAATGAGCTAGACTTAACAGACATATATAGAATACTACAACCCACAACAATAAGATACATTTTTCTCAAGTGTTCATGGATGATTCTCCAAGATAAATCACACATTTGGTCAAAAAACAAGTTTCAATAAATTTTTTAAAAATTGGGATTATACAAAACACTTTCTCAGATCATAATGGAATGTAATTGTAAATCAATAACAGGTGAGCACCAGAAAATTCACAAATATATGGAGGCTAAACACGCACTTAAACAATCGGGGGTTAAGGAAGAAATTACAAAAGAAATAAGTAAATATTTTGAGGCAAATGAAAATGAAAACACAACATAGAAAAACCTATGACAGGTTCTGGACTTCCAGGAAGATGGCCAAATAGAGTACCTCAAGATCAGCTCTGCCATATGAAAAAGTTAGAGAAGGGACAGGAAGGTGACTCAGGTGGCAATTCAGTAGTACAGCTGACCTGGGAGAGCCTTCTGCACCACGTAAGGCAGCCCTGGTTGTACAGGTTGAGGAACTGAGAGGTAGAAAGCTGGAGCCTGGTGCGGAGGCATTGAGCCTGCAGGAGTGTGTGGATGGGAGCTGGGGACTGCTAAGTAAGCCAGGCTATGTTCTTTGGGAATGCTACTCTCGCCAGTGCAACCCGATGACCAGTATCTCACCCCAAACTCCACCCAGCTGAACTCTGTCACCCACTCCCATTCCCATTCTCCAGATTTCCCACCCCAACAGCCCACGTACCTGCGCCATAACCCCACATCAACTGCAGCCCAACCCACCTCTCCTGCACCCCTCCTGAGCACAGCTTCCCCTTCCCTGTTCCCTATAGTCTATTGCCAGTGAATAAAGGCTGTGGGCACTATCCTCCATACCCAAGCTACACCCACCACATACCCACAGTGTCACACAGCTTCACCCTGATGATCCCTGAGCTCTGTGCATAAGTTTAGGGCACTCCTAGGCCCATACATATGCACCGACCCCCAATCACATCATTCAGCTTTGGGAACTGCACTTTATAGCAATCCTAGAACCACACATATACACAGACCTCAGCCAAACTTCCCAGCTCTCAGAAAGTGCTGACCTGCACAGATGGGTCACATCTGCCCCAAATCCATGAAGGCACAATGCTGTCCTGCTGTGACAGCTCTGTGCATGCATACAAAGACCCCATGTCTTAGACCAGTGCACACCAGGGTTACACCCCCTGGTGCACCCACACAGCTACATCCTCCCTGCCTGCTGGGCAACCACATTCACAAGCATCAGCATAATATCCCCAACCTGTGCCTATTCCTGCCATGAAAGAAATCACCACACTGAGTGCTCCACCCTGTACCCTGCTCCCTGCTGGACAAACATCCTGCAAACATAAGGCCTTAGACTACTGAAAGAAATCAACTCCCAAAGGAAATCAATCTAGATATCTACAGGCAATGAAGACAGCAGAAGATCACTAAACATATCACAACACAGACAGATATAGCCCTGCCTAATGACCAAATTAAAACACCAGAGCAGACACAGAAGTTAGAACAACTAATCAAAGATGTTCATACAATTCTACTTAATAAATAAGTGGGATGGCAATTGACATAAAGAAGATCAAGAAGACAGTGGAAGAGCATAAAGAAGAATTTGAAAGAATAAATAGAAAAGTAGCTGACATCACAGAGATTAAAGACTCTTTTAACCAAATAAAAAACATAGTAGAGGAAGACAACACCAGATCTGAAGAGATAGAAGAAAGGATAAGTCATATAGAGGAGAGAATCACTGACTTTGAAGGCTCAAAAACATCAAATGGCAGAAAAGATGGAAAAAAATTGAATTGGATCTCAGGGAAATGATAAACAAAATTAAGCATGAAAATATAAGAATCATTAGTGTCCCAGAAGAACAGAGGATTAAAGGGCTAGGAAGAGTAGTTGAAGATACAATGAGGAAAACCATGCAACCCTTATAAAGGACATAAAAATACAAGTCAAAGAAGCCCAAATAACTCCAAACATAATAAATCCAAATAGGCCTTTCTCAAGGCACATACTAATCAGTTTGTCAAATGTTGAAAAGAAGCAGAAAATCTTGGAAGCAGCAAGAGAAAAACAATCTACTACATGCAAGGGAAACCAAATAAGACTGAGTTCAGACTATTCAAATAGCAACCTGGAGGTGAGAAGGGAGTGCTGTGCTATATTCAAGATCTTGAAAGAGAAAGACTTCCAGCCAAGAATTCTGTAGCCAGCCAAACCACCCTTCAAAACTGAGGGAGATATTAAAGTTTTCACTGACAAAGAAGTCCTGAAAGAGTATGTCAACAAGAGACTGGCCCTACAAGAATACTAAAAGGAGTTCTTCCAGATGAACAAAAAGACAGGAGAGGGAGGTCTGGAAGAGGGCACAAAACTGAAGAGTACCACTAATGATAATTTAAAGAATACAAAGAGAAAGAGGGAAAATAATATATAGGTCTGATAAATAAAACAAAAAAGATAAAATGGTGGATTCAAGAAACTTTTCAGTAATAGCTTTGAATATTAATGGAATAAACTTACCAATTAAAAGGCACAGATTGGCAGAATGGATTAAGAAACATAATCCAACTATTCTGCTTATAAAAGACTCATCTTGAAGAAGTGGACTTCCGGAGAAGATGGCGGCTTAGTAAGACGCGCGGATCTTAGTTTCTTCTCCAGGACAGCTACTAGGGGAGTAGAAACGATACAGAACAGCTCCCAAAGCCACAACAGAGAAAAAAAAAAGGCAGCGTACCCCATCCTGGAATGGCTGGCTGGCTGAGAGAAGCTGCTCAGGTGAGATCACCTAGGCACGCGGGCTTCACCGGGCGGGGCGGCAAGCGGCCGGAGTCACTCCCTTCCCCCTTCCCGGGCTGGCTGGGAGAATTGGAGAGGCGGTCCCCTGAAACCGCGGCGGCTGGCGCCCACACCACGCGCGGCCCCCCGGACCAACTGAGAGAATTGGATCGGAAATCCTCAGGCCGCGAGAATGGTGACGGGTGGGGGAGGCCCCTTCCAAACCCGTGACTCCCCGGGAACGTACACTCTCCCAGGCGGGCCGCTGCCGCTGGCGCCCTCCCGCCACGATTGTCACCCCGGGCCGACTAGGAAATTCGGACGGGCGCTTTCCCGGGCTGCGGCGGCCAGTAACCCTCCCCACGTTCGGACCCCGGGCCAGCTCACACTCCTCCAAGCCGCTTTGGCTAGCGAACATCCCGGACGGCGAGATTTTCCAAAGTTAAAGGTCCCACAGCACCTTTTACTGGTGGGACCCACAGACAAACGTGTGCCACGAGTGCCACCTACTGGGCAGGATAAGAAAAACAGAACCCAGAGATTTCACAGAAAAATCTTCCAAACTTTTGGATCCAATATCCAGGGAAATCTGTCTAAATGTGCAGACGCCAACAGAAGATAACGGATCACGCTCAAATAATTGAAAACATGGCCCAGTCAAAGGAACAAACCAATAGTTCAAATGAGATACAGGAGCTGAGACAACTAATGCTGAATATACGAACAGAAATGGAAAACCTCTTCAAAAACGAAATCGATAAATTGAGGGAGGACATGAACAAGACATGGGCTGAACATAAAGAAGAAATAGAAAAACTGAAAAAACAAATCACAGAATTTATGGAAGTGAAGGACAAAGTAGAAAAGACAGAAAAAACAATGGATACCTACAATGATAGATTCAAAGAGACAGAAGATAGAATTAGTGATTTGGAGGATGGAACATCTGAATTCCAAAAACAAACAGAAACTATCGGGAAAAGAATGGAAAAATTTGAACAGGGTATCAGGGAACTCAAGGACAATATGAAGTGCACAAATATACGTGTTGTGGGTGTCCCAGAAGGAGAAGAGAAGGGAAAAGGAGGAAAAAAACAAATGGAAGAAATTATCACTGAAAATTTCCCAACTCTTATGAAAGACCTAAAATTACAGATCCAAGAAGTGCAGCACACCCCAAAGAGATTAGACCCAAATAGGCGTTCTCCAAGACATTTACTAGTTAGAATGTCAGAGGTCAAAGAGAAAGAGAGGATCTTGAAAGCAGCAAGAGAAAAACAAGCCATCACATAAAAGGGAAACCCAATAAGACTATGTGTAGATTTCTCAGCAGAAACCATGGAGGCTAGAAGACAGTGGGATGATATATTTAAATTACTAAAAGAGAAAAACTGCCAACCAAGACTCCTATATCCAGCAAAATTGTCCTTCAAAAATGAGGGAGAAATTAAAACATTCTCAGACAAAAAGTCACTGAGAGAATTTGTGACCAAGAGACCAGCTCTGCAAGAAATACTAAAGGGAGCACTACAGTCAGATACAAAAAGACAGAAGAGAGAGACATGGAGAAGAGTGTAGAAAGAAGGAAAGTCAGATATGATATATATAATACAAAAGGCAAAATGGTAGAGGAAAATATTATCCAAACAGTAATAACTCTAAATGTTAATGGACTGAATTCCCCAATCAAAAGACATAGATTGGCAGAATGGATTAAAAAACAGGATCCTTCTATATGCTGTCTACAGGAAACACATCTTAGACCCAAAGATAAATATAGGTTGAAAGTGAAAGGTTGGGAAAAGATATTTCATGCAAATAACAACCAGAAAAGAGCAGGAGTGGCTATACTAATATCCACCAAACTAGACTTCAAATGTAAAACAGTTAAAAGAGACAAAGAAGGACACTATCTACTAATAAAAGGAACAATTAAACAAGAAGACATAACAATCATAAATATTTACGCACTGAACCAGAATGCCCCAAAATACGTGAGGAATACACTGCAAACACTGAAAAGGGAAATAGACACATATACCATAATAGTTGGAGACTTCAATTCACCACTCTCATCAATGGACAGAACATCTAGACAGAGGATCAATAAAGAAATAGAGAATCTGAATATTACTATAAATGAGCTAGACTTAACAGACATTTATAGGACATTACATCCCACAACAGCAGGATACACCTTTTTCTCAAGTGCTCATGGATCATTCTCAAAGATAGACCATATACTGGGTCACAAAACAAGTCTCAACAAATTTAAAAAGATTGAAATCATACACAACACTTTCTTGGATCATAAAGGAATGAAGTTGGAAATCAATAATAGGCAGAGTGCCAGAAAATTCACAAATACATGGAGGCTCAACAACACTCTCTTAAACAACAAGTGGGTCAAAGAAGAAATTGCAAGAGAAATTAGTAAATACCTAGAGGCGAATGAAAATGAAAACACAACATATCAAAACTTATGGGACACAGCAAAGGCAGTGCTAAGAGGGAAATTTATTGCCCTAAATGCCTGTATCAGAAAAGAAGAAAAGGCAAAAATGCAGGAATTAACTTTCCACTTCAAAGAACTGGAGAAAGAACAGCAAACTAATCCCAAAGCAAGCAAAAGGAAAGAAATAACAAAGATTAGAGCAGAAATAAATGAAATTGAAAACAATAGAGAAAATCAATAAGACCAGAAGTTGATTCTATGAGAAAATCAATAAGATTGATGGGCCCTTAGCAAGATTGACAAAAAGAAGAAGAGAGAGGATGCAAATAAATAAGATCAGAAATGGAAGAGCAGACATAACTACTGACCTCACAGAAATAAAGGAGGTAATAACAGGATACTATGAACAACTTTACGCTAATAAATACAACAATTTAGAGGAAATAGATGGGTTCCTGGAAAGACATGAACAACCAGCTTAGACTCTAGAAGAAATAGATGACCTCAACAAACCAATCACAAGTAAAGAGATTCAATTAGTCATTCAAAAGCTCCCTAAAAAGAAAAGTCCAGGACCAGATGGCTTAACATGTGAATTCTATCAAACATTCCAGAAAGAATTAGTACCAACTCTCCTCAAACTCTTCAAAAAAATCGAAGTGGAGGGAAAACTACCTAATTCATTCTATGAAGCCAACATCACCCTCATACCAAAACCAGGCAAAGATATTACAAAAAAAGAAAACTACAGACCAATCTCTCTAATGAATATAGATGCAAAAATCCTCAATAAAATTCTAGCATATCGTATCCAACAACACATTAAAAGAATTATACATCATGACCAAGTAGGATTCATCCCAGGTATGCAAGGATGGTTCAACATAAGAAAATCAATTAATGTAATACACCATATCAACAAATCAAAGCAGAAAAATCACATGATCATCTCAATTGATGCAGAGAAGGCATTTGACAAGATTCAACATCCTTTCCTGTTGAAAACACTTCAAAACATAGGAATACAAGGGAACTTCCTTAAAATGATAGAGGGAATATATGAAAAACCCACAGCTAATATCATCCTCAATGGGGAAAAATTGAAAACTTTCCCCCTAAGATCAGGAACAAGACAAGGATGTCCACTATCACCACTATTATTCAACATTGTGTTGGAGGTTCTAGCCAGAGCAATTAGACAAGAAAAAGAAATACAAGGCATCAAAATTGGAAAGGAAGAAGTAAAACTATCACTGTTTGCAGACGATATGATACTATATGTAGAAAACCCGGAAAAATCCACAACAAAACTACTAGAGCTAATAAATGAGTACAGCAAAGTAGCAGGTTACAAGATCAACATTCAAAAATCTGTAGCATTTCTATACACTAGTAATGAACAAGCTGAGGGGGAAATCAAGAAACGAATCCCATTTACAATTGCAACTAAAAGAATGAAATACCTATGAATAAATTTAACTGAAGAGATAAAAAACCTATCTAAAGAAAACTACAAAAAACTGTTAAATCACAGAAGACCTAAATAGATGAAAGGGCATACCGTGTTCATGGATAGGAAGACTAAATATAGTTAAGATGTCAATCCTACCTAAATTGATCTACAGATTCAATGCAATACCAATCAAAATCCCAACATCTTATTTTTCAGAAATAGAAAAACCAATAAGCAAATTTATCTGGAAGGGCAGGGTGCCCCGAATTGCTAAAAACATCTTGAGGAAAAAAAACAAAGCTGGAGGTCTCGCGCTGCCTGACTTTAAGGCATATTATGAAGCCACAGTGGTCAAAACAGCATGGTATTGGCATAAAGATAGATATATTGACCAATGGAATCGAATAGAGTGCTCAGATATAGACCCTCTCATCTATGGACATTTGATCTTTGATAAGGCAGTCAAGCCAACTCACCTGGGACAGAAGAGTCTCTTCAATAAATGGTGCCTAAAGAACTGGATATCCATATGCAAAAGAATGAAAGAAGACCCATCTCTCACACCCTATACAAAAGTTAACTCAAAATGGATCAAAGATCTAAACATTAGGTCTAAGACCATAAAACAGTTAGAGGAAAATGTTGGGAGATATCTTATGGATCTTACAACTGGAGGCGGTTTTATGGACCGTAAACCTAAAGCAAGAGCACTGAAGAAGGAAATAAATAAATGGGAGCTCCTCAAAATTAAACACTTTTGTGCATCAAAGAACTTCATCAAGAAAGTAGAAAGACAGCCTACACAATGGGAGACAATATTTGGAAATGATATATCAGATAAAGGTCTAGTATCCAGAATTTATAAAGAGATTGTTCATCTCAACAACAAAAAGACAGCCAACCCAATTACAAAATGGGAAAAAGACTTGAACAGACACCTCTCAGAAGAGGAAATACGGATGGCCAAGAGGCACATGAAGAGATGCTCAATGTCCCTGGCCATTAGAGAAATGCAAATCAAAACCACAATGAGATATCATCTCACACCCACCAGAATGGCCATTATCAACAAAACAGAAAATGACAAGTGCTGGAGAGAATGCGGTGAAAGAGGCACACTTATCCACTGTTGGTGGGAATGTCAAATGGTGCAACCACTGTGGAAGGCAGATTGGTGGTTCCTCAAAAAGCTGAATATAGAATTGCCATACGACCCAGCAATACCATTGCTGGGTATCTACTCAAAGGACTTAAGGGCAAAGACACAAACGGACATTTGCACACCAATGTTTATAGCAGCATTATTTACAATTGCAAAGAGATGGAAACAGCTGAAATCTCCATCAACAGAAGAGTGGCTAAACAAATTGTGGTATATACATACAATGGAATATTATGCAGCTTTAAGACAGGATAAACTTATGAAGCATGCAATAACATGGATGGACCTAGAGAACATTATGCTGAGTGAGTCTAGCCAAAAACTAAAACACAAATACTGTATGGTCCCACTGATGTGAACAGACATTCGAGAATAAACTTGGAATATGTCATTGGTAACAGAGTCCAGCAGGAGGTAGAAACAGGGTAAGATAATGGGCAATTGGAGTTGAAGGGATACAGACGGTGTAACAGGACTAGATACAAAAACTCAAAAATGGACAGCACAATAATACCTAATTGTAAAGTAATCATGTTAAAACACTGAATGAAGCTGCATCTGAGCTATAGGTTTTTGTTTTGTTTTGTTTTGTTTTGATTTTACTATTATTACTTTTACTTTTTTCTCTATATTAACATTCTATATCTTTTTCGGTTATGTTGCTAGTTCTTCTAAACCGATGCAAATGTACTAAGAAATGATGATCATGCATCTATGTGACGATGTTAAGAATTACTGATTGCATATGTAGAATGGTATGATTTCTAAATGTTGGGTTAATTTCTGTTTTTCCGTTAATTAAAAAAAAAAAGAGAGAAGGGGTAATTGGAGCTGAAGGGATACAGACTGTACAACGGGACTGGATATAAAAACTCAGAAATGGACAGCAGAATACTACCTAATTGTAATGAAATTATGTTAAAACACTGAATGAAGCTGCATGTGAGGTATAGGGTTTTTTTTTTTTCTTTCTATTATTGTCTTAATTCTTATTCTGTTGTCTTTTTATTTCTTTTTCTAAATCGATGCAAATGTACTAAGAAATGATGAATATGCAACTATGTGATGTTATTAAGAATTACTGATTGTACATGTAGAATGGAATGATTTCTAATTGTTTTGTTAATTCTTTTTTAATTAATAAAAAGAAAAAAAAGACTCATCTTAGGCACGCAGATACAAATAGATTGAAAGTGAAAGGATGCAAAAATTTCCACCAAGTTGTAACCAAAAGAAAGCAAGAATAGCTATACTAATATTGGACAAAATAGGTTTTAAATCTAAAGACATTATAAGAGACAAAGAAGGACACTACATACAAATTAACGGGTCAGTGCATCAAGAAGACAAAACAATCATAAATGTTTATGCTCCCTATCAAGGAGCTCCAAAGTACATGAGACAGACATTGGTAAAACTGAAGGGAGCAATAGATATTTCAACAATAATAGTAGGAGACTTCAATACACCACTCTCCTCTGTAGATAGAACAACCAGACAGAAGATCAGCAAGGAAACAGAGAAGTTTAATAACCTGATAAATGAATTAGACCTAATAGACATATATAAGTCATTGTACCCCAAAATACAAGGATATATATTTTTTTGTAGTGCTCATAGAACATTCTCCAAGATAGATCATATGCTAGGGCACAAAATAGGCCTGTACAAATTTAAAAATATTGAAATTATTCAATGCACTTTCTATGATCACAATGGGATAAAGCTGGATCTCAATAACCACCAAAGAATAAGAACATTCACAAATAATATGGAGAATAAATGACACACTCTTGAACAACCAGTGGGCCAAAGAAGAAATTGCTAGAGAAATCAACAGCTATCTGGAGATGAATTAAAATGAGAATACAACTTATTAGAACTTATGGGGTGTGGCAAAGGCCAAGCTGAGATGGAAATTTATTGCCTTAAATGCCTATATTAAAAAGCAAGAAAGAACAAAAATCAAGGACTTAACAGCAAACCTGGAGGAACTCGAGAAAGGACAGCAAACTAACCCCAAAGCAAATAGGAGAAGATAAATAACACAGATTATAGCAGAGACAAATGAAAACAAATGATGGTTCTTTGAGAAAATCAAGAAAATTGATAGGCCACTAGCAAAACTGACAAAGAAAAAGAGAGGACGCAAATGAACAAAATCAGAAATGAGAAGGGGTGTCTTACCAGAGACTCTGAAAAAATAAAAGAAATCATAAGAGGATACTATGAACAACTATATGCCAACAAAGTAGACAACTTAAATGAAATGGGCAAATTCCTGGAGACACACAAACAAGCTATACTGACTCAGGAAGAAATAGAAAATCTCAACAAACCAATCACAAGTAAAGAGATTCAATCAGTCATCAAAAATCTTCCTACAAGGAAAAGCCCAGGGCCAGAGGGCTTCACAGGAGAACTTTATCAAACATTCCAAAATGAACTAACACCAATCTTGCTCAAACTTTTCAAAAAAATTGAGGAAAAAGGAACTCTACCTAACTCATTTTATGAAACTAGTATCATTTTACTGTCCAAACCAGGTAAAGATCCTATAAGAAAGGAAAATTTCAGACAATCTCCCTAATGAAGATAGATGCAAAAATTCTCAGTAAAATATCAGCAAATCAAATCCAACAGCATGTTAAAAGATTTATACACCATGACCACATGGGGTTTATATCAGGAATGCAAGGATGGCTCAACACAAGAAAACTAATTAATGTAATACAGCACGTTAACAAATCAAAAGGGAAAATCACATAATCAATTTGATTGGTGCTGAAAAAGCATTCAATGAAATTCAGCATACTTTTCTGATAAAAACACTCCAAAACATAAGAATCAAAGGTAACTTCCTCAATATGATAAAGGGAATCTATAAAACAGTGATAGCTAGCACTGTAGTCAGTGGAGAGATTGAAAGCTTTCCCCCTAAAATCAGGAACAACACAAGGATGCTCTCTGTCACCACTATTATTTAATACTGTACCAGAAGTGCTGGCTAGAGCAATCATGAAGGACAAAAAAATAAAAGGCATCCAGTTGGGAAGGAAAAAATAAAACTCTCATTATTTACAGATGATATGATACTATACTTGGAAGATCCTGAGAAATCTACAGCAAAGTTACCTGAACAAATTCAGCAAGGTGGTGGGATATAAAATTAATGTGCAAAATTCAGTAATACTTCTATATGCAATCAATGACCTAGCTGAGGAGTCAGTTAAGGAAAAAATTCCATTCAAAATAGCAACTTAAAGAATCAGTACTTAGGAATGAACTTAACTAGGAACATAAAGGACTTGTACACAGACAACTACATAACATTGCTAAAAGAAATCAAAGGAGATCTAAATAGGTGGAAAGATATTCCCTACTCATGGTTAGGAAGGCTAAATATAGTTAAGATGTCAATTCTCCCCAAATTGATCTACAGATTCAACACAGTACCAATCAAAATTTCAGTAACCTACTTTGAAAATTTGGAAACACTAATTACCAAATTCATCTGGAAGGGAAAGAGACCCTGAATAGCTAAAAGCAACCTTAAAAAGAAGAACAAAGTGAGGATTAATACTCCCTTACTTGAAAACCTATTATAAAGATAACTGTGGTCAAAACAGCATGGTACTGGTACAGAGCATTGACCAATGGAATTGAATGGAGAGTGCAGTAATAGATCACCAAATCTATGGTCAACTGATTTTTGACAAGGCCCCCAAAACCTCTGAACTGGGACAAAACAGTCTTTTCAATAATTGGGCATGGAAGAATTGCATATTAATAGCTAAGAGAATGAAAGAGGACCCACATCTTATACCCTACACAAAAATTAACTCAAAGAGGATCAAACACCTAAATATAAGAACTAGCACCAGAAAGCTTCTAGAAGAAAATGTAGGGAAACATCTTAAAGACCTTATAATAGGAGTTAGCTTCCTAAACTTTATACCCAAAATACAAGCAACAAAAGAAAAAATAGATAAGTGGGAACTCCTCAAAATCAAATGCTTCTGCACCTCAAACGACTTTGTCAAAAAGGTGAAGAGGCAGTCAATTCAATGGAAGAAAATATTTGGAAATCACATATTGGCTAAAATTTTGATTTCCTATATATAAAAACAAATCATACAACTCAACAATAAAAGAACAAACAACCCAATTATAAAATGGTCTAAAGATATGAATAGGCATTTTTTCTGAAGAAATACAGATGGCTCAAAAGCACATGAAGAGACGCTCATTTTCATTGGGTATAAGGGAAATGCAGTTCAAGACTACAATGAGATACCACCTCACATCAGTAAGAATGGTTTTCATTAAGCAAACAGGAAATTATAAATGTTGGATAGATGTGGAGAAACTGGGACCACATGCAATGCTGGTGGGAATGTATAATGGTGCAGCCACTATGGAAGACTGGTGGTTCCTTAGGAAACTAAATATCAAGTTGCTCTATGACCCAGCAATATCACTCCTTGGTATAAACTAAGAAGAGCTGAAAGCAATGACACAAACAGATATTTGCAAACCAATGTTCATAGCAGCATTATTCACAATCACCAAAAGATGGAAACAAACCAAATGCCCATCAACAGATGAGTGGATCAACAAAAGGTGGTACATAGATATGATGGACTATTGTGCAAGAGTAAGACAAAATGGCATCCTGAAGCACATGACAAGATAGATGAGCCTTGAGGAAATAATGCTGAATGAAATTAGCCAGGGACAAAAGGATAGATTCTGTATGATTCTACATACAGTATGATAATTAGAGGTTTATAACACAGAATATAGGGGACTTAAAGATACATAGAAGCTAGAGATGAGTGAACTGTTAGCAATAAGGTTGAACTCCAATGTAATGGGATAGGAGCAAAAGTGGTTTTCTAGTGGGTCTATAAGTAATATTACCATATTGAACATGAACAAGATTGAAAGGGGCTGTATAGACCTAAAAGTCCTACAGATTAATGCTAGAAATATAGATTAGTTCTCAAAGAATTACCTCAAAGATATGATTCTTGTACAAAGAGTGTTTATGTCCAGGGTACAGGGGGAAAATGGCTATTACATGCTATGAGCTTTGCTCAAAAGGAAACCTATAGCACCACGACAGCAACAGCAGAGGTAAATGATGGGGGGAGGGGCAAGTGCTAAGAGGAGGTTTAGATTTCCTATTTGGTGAGGGTGTGTTTATTGGTTTGCTTTCTCTTGGGTAGAGAAATTATCAATGAAATTATGTAAAATTGAGAATGTTGATGGACTGTGGACTTTGGCCCCTATACATGATACCTAATGAATGCAGGTGGCTGAAGGATGCACTGATGGGAGAATTAGATTGATGAATGATGGTGAATTAGGTTGTGCCGCTACAACAAGAAAGAGTCATTAGTCATGCAACAATGTGAATGCACACGTGGGACATTTGGTGAGACAAAATAGGAGAGAAACAAAAGAACAACAATGGTATGGCCACCTTTAGAAAATGCTTATAAGAAAACTGGGCCTAGATTGTAAGCTTCTAGAGCAGATACATTAAGTCTGGAGTGGTTTTTATTATTTCTGGATTTTGAGAGACTGTTTTATATATATAACCAGATATTTAAGACAAAAATGAAGTGGAACAGATTGGGGTTAAAGTAATTCAGAATATAGGGATAAGGAAGACAGTGTCCATATTTTAGAACCACACATACTCTTTGAGACCATTGGGAGAAAGGTTTATTTGGTCTGGAACTAAAATTTTCTGTAGTGCATAATCTAATTCAACTTATCTGTATAGCTCATTTGAACAACTTGAAACGCAGGGAGCAGAGTATAAGAAAGAGGTCCTTTAATCTTGTATAGATTATTGTGATGCCTGGATATATCCTAGGATATATTAAACAGATAATCAAAAAGTATTGGCAAAGTTCCCTGATGGAGAGGAGAAAGAATAAGGACCTATTAAACCTTACCATCAGGAAATCCCCTGAAACTGTGTCACACTTTAGGGACACCACCCAAATCAACAGGCCATGCCCTACATTATGAGGCTTAGTCTTATGAAGCTTATGTAGGTAGCAGAGAAACTCAGACTACCTATAGGTATCCCTAAGAGTTACTTCTGGAGGACCTCTTTTTTTTGTTCAGATGTGGCCTCAGTCTCTTTAAGCCCAAATCTGCAAGTGAAATTATTGCCCTTCCCCCTACATGGGACATGGCATCCAGGGGTGAAAATCTTCCTGATGATGTGGGAGATGACTCCCAGGGATGAATCCAGAACTGGCACCATGGTATCAACAATTCCATCCTGACCAAAAAGGGGTTAAAGAAGAGTAATTGATAAAGGATCAGTGGCAGAGAGTGTTCAAATAGAGTCAAGAGGCTAGTCTGCAGCTGCTCTTATGCAAGCTTCTGGTAGATCTTCTTCCTATCATAACTGGCCAACCCCCAACCAGGACCATTCCACCTAATCTGAAAGAACACTTAGGGCAAATACATAAGATTCCACATGGGTTCCAGGCACTAGAGTGACTTTCCAGCAACATACAGCCTCCAGATGCGTCCCTGGTCCAGATAAGTACTAAAACTAGCCCAGCCTCTTCAGAACATCAGATAGTTCCATCTCCCTACCCCACATTAGTGACAGACCCTTCTAATAAGAAAAATTTAGAATTGCCATAGCCCAAATACCTCTAAAGAGAGGGATGGAAAGATCAAAGGTGATAGTAGTGTTATACAGAAAAATAGGATTTAACAAATGAATATGAATGCCTACTCATTAAATATCTCTTTTAGTCTCCAGTATTTTAGAGAAAATAGAAGTAAAAACCTAAAATTGTGGAATTGTAACCCATGTCAAACTCTGAAATATGTTCTACGACTAATTGTGGTGCTGTGCTTTTGTGGCATAATTTTATTCTTGGCCTGGTAGCTTAGTCTCTTTCTCTCCCTCCCTCGCCATTTTGGCACGTCCGGTTCTTCTAGACCTCTGAATTACAGGCCTCACTGGCGACTAGTGATGATGCAGCCTTGTCTCTCTAACCCTATTGGTCTTCTCCTTAGTCCTCCACCTACCCAACATCCTCTGCTACGGGTACACTCAGGAACAGCATCTCTATGGTGCCACAGTCACTCATTCGTTCTCCCTGTGTGATTGGCTACCCTCCCCTGGAGGCCACGCCCTAACTCCGCCTCTCCTCAAACTGTATATAATCCAGGGCTCGCCGAGCCTCGTGGTCTTTAGCTACTGGCAGCCCTGGCATAAGCGTCTACCAACAATAAAGCTACCTCGCTTTATGCCTTAATTGGCTCAGCCTCCAGTCCTTTAGACCTGCAGCGAGGTCTCCTGCGTGCGCCCCTTGGACCCAGACCCCCGGCTCGAGCCCCTTTTCTGCGTGCAGCAGTGTCGTCTAGCAAGCAGTGAGAAGCTGAGGAGTAGAGGGTCCCCGATAGTTTAGCGGTTGGGCCAAACCGCATGCTTTGAAATGTGTAGGGACTCTTGACCCTCATCCGATTATTTACCTCTGCTATTGCTGTGGTAGTGTTGGTGATTTCCTTCTGAATATAGCTCATAGCATGCAATAGCAGTTTCATCCCTGTACCCTGGATTTAAACACTCTTTATACAAGACTCATATCTTATGAGAACTCATTCATATTTCTAGTGTGAGTCAATGGGACACATAGGTCTATACAACCCATTTCAATTTTGTTCATCTTCAATTGGATAATTGATCTTTGATAAGCAGCCAAGCTACTTCAACTGGGTCAGAACAGCATCTTCAATAAGTGGTGTTTAGGGTACTGGATGTTCATAGCCAAAAGAATGAAAGAGGGCTCCATCTGACAACTTACACAAAAATAAACTCAAAATGGATCAAAGACCTAAACCTTAGAGATAAGAACATAAAACTTTTAGAATAAAATATAGGGAAACAACTTAAAGATCTTGTGATATGAGGTTGTAGTCTAGACCTTACATCCAAAGCATGAGTAATGAAAGAAACAAATAAATGGAATCGCCTCAAAACTGAACACTTTTTTTTCAATTTGGAAACCACATATTAGATAAGAGTTTACTATCCAAAATAAAGAGATCCTAAAACTCAACAATAGAGAAACTAGAAAACCCAATTAAAAATAGGCAAAAGACAAAAAAAGATACTTTTTTGAAGAATACAAATGGCTCAAAAACATATAAAAAACATATATAAAAACATGCATAAAAGACCTAAACACTAGATCTAAGACCATAAAACTGTTAGAATAAAATGTAGGGAAACATCTTATAAATCTTATACTAGGAGGTGGTTTCCTAGACCTTACACCCAAAACAAGAACATTGAAGAAAGATATAAATGAATGGGAACTCCTCAAAATTAAACACTTTTGCACATCAAGAATTTTGTCAAGAAAGTAAAAAGACAGCCTGCACAATGGGAGACAATGTTTGGAAACGATATATCAGGTAAAGGTCTAGTATCCAGAATTTATAAAGAGATTGTTCAACCCAACAACAAAAAGACAGCCAATCCAACTACAAAATGGGCAAAAGACTTAAACAGACACATCTCAGAAGAGGAAATACAAATGGCTAAAAGGCACATGAAGAGACGCTCAACTTCCCTGACTATTAGGGAAATGCAAATCAAAACCACAATAAGATATCATTTCACACCCACCAGAATGGCCATTATCAATAAAACAGAAAATGACAAATGCTGGAGAGGATGTGGAGAAAAAGGCACACTTATCCATTGTTGGTGGGAATGTCAAATGGTACAACTGCTGTGGAAGGCAGTTTGGTAGTTCCTCAAAAAGCTAAATATAGAATTGCCATATGACCCAGTAATACCATTGCTAGGTATCTACTCAGAGGACATGAGGGCAAGGACACAAACAGACATTTGCACACCAATGTTTATAGCAGCGTTATTTACAATTGCACAGAGATGGAAACAGCCAAAATGTCCATCAACAGATGAGTGACTAAACAAACTGTGGTATATACATACAATGGAATAGTATGCAGCTGTAAGACAGAATAAACTTATGAAGTATGTAACAACATGGATGGACCTTGAGGACATTATGCTGAGTGAGATTAGCCAGAAACAAAAGGACAAATACTGTGTAGTCTCACTGATATGAATTGACATTAGTGAATAAACTTGGAGAATTTCATTG
The DNA here is from genome assembly GCF_023851605.1 of Tamandua tetradactyla. NCBI lineage: Eukaryota > Metazoa > Chordata > Mammalia > Pilosa > Myrmecophagidae > Tamandua > Tamandua tetradactyla. Next base: position 94,460,120 of record NC_135330.1, on the reverse strand, counting down.
GTAACAGAGACCATCAGGAAGTAGAAGTAGGGTAAGATAATGGGTAATTGGAGCTGAAGGGACACAATTGTGCAACAGGACTGAATGTAGAAACTCAGAAATAGACAACACAATACTACTAACAGTAATACAATTATGTTAAAACACTGAATGAAGCTGACTTGGAGAATGATAGAGGGAGGAGGGCTGGGGGCACAAATCAAATCAGAAAGAAAGATAGATGATAAAGATTGAGATGGTATAATCTAGGAATGCCTAGAGTGTATAATGATAGTGACTAAATGTACAAATTTTAAAAATGTTTTTGCATGAGAAAGAACAGAGGAATGTCATTACTGCAGGGTGCTGAAAATAGATGGCAATTAATATTTTAAAATTTTACCCTTTGTGTGAGTCTAAAGCAAAAACTGTTTATTTGGCACAAAATTTATATTTTGACTAGTGCATTTCCTAACCTAACTTATGTAGACAGCCTAATTGAACACCGTAAGTACACGGAACCTTGAATAGGATATGAAATTTTGTGGGTTTGTCCAGAGTGACAGCCTGATAAGTCCCAGAGTGATTTGAACAGTGAATAAAAAAGTATTTGCAAAGTCCCCTTTGGGGAATGGTGAGAAAGGGGGAAATTTCAACTTCCCCAACTTAAATTCTTGATATTCTCACAAGCAGTGTGGGCAACCAAAGCTATAGGCTGAGCTCTCAATCTTGGGGCTTGTTCATATGACACTTAACCCCACAAAGGTTAGGTCAAGCCTACTTAAAAAAACATATAAAAAGATGCTCAACTTCACTGACTACTAGAGAAAAACCAAATCAAAACCACAATAATATATCATCTCACAATTACTAGAATAGCCATTTCAGAAAAAATTAAAAATAAAACAGAAAATTACCAGTGCTGGAGAGGATGTGGGGAAAGAAGCACACTTATTTACTACTAGTGAGAATAAAGAATGACATAACCACTCTGTATGGCAGTTTGGGTGGTTTCTGGGGAAGCTAAGTATAGAGTTGCCATATGATCCATCAATCCCATTACAAGGCATATATTCAGAGGAACTGAAAGCAGGGACATGAATGAACATTTGCATACTGATATTTATAGTGACATTATACATGATTGCCAAGGGATGGAAACAGGCCCAATGTCCATCAATGGAAGAGTGGGTAAACAAACTGGTATATACCTACAATGGAATATTACACAGCAGTAAGAGAGAATGTCCCTGAGGACATTGAGTGAAATTATCTAGAAACAAATAGACAAATACTGTATGGTCTCACTAATATGAACTTACATTATGAGCAAACTTTGAGAGTTAAAATTGAGAACATAGGTTTTCAAGAGATAGAAAAAGGATAGAAATTGGTCATTTGATGCTGAAGGAGTACAGAATGTTCAACAGGATTGATTTATAGATCTAGAAATGGATAGAACAATACTATCTGCTGGCAACACAATATTGTAAGTACACTGAAGAAAAATGAGCATGAGTATGGCTGAAAAAGGAAGGCTAGGGGCATGTACAACACCAGAGATAGAGAATAGAAAGACTGGGACAGCATAATTTAGCAACCTAGAGTTGTCAATAATGGTGATTAAATGTACAAATATAAGAAGGCTTTTAAATGAGGGAGAACAAATGAATGTCAACATTGCAAGGTGTTGAAAATGGGATGGTATATGGAAAAAATACAATTAATACAAAGTAGAAACTATAGTTAACAGTAATATTGTAATATGATCCCAGTAAACATAACAAAGGCAATATACCAAAACTAAATGCCAATAAGAGGGGGATATAAGGGAGGTAAGGGGTTCTTGTTTTTACTTTTTATTTTATTATTAATATTAATATTTGTTGTATTGGTTTTTATTCTTCATTTTTCCTTCCTATTTCTTTGCATAAGAAATGGAAATGTACTCATATAGACAGTGGTGATGAATACATAACTATGTGATTATATTGGGAACTATGGACTATTTACTTAGGATGAATGGTATGGTGTGTGAATACAACTACTTAAAAAATAAACAGAAAGATACATGTGCTGTAGAAAATGTGGAGAAAGTGATGTGCTGTTCTCTATTCACTGTTGGTATTGATGTAGAATGGTGCAGCCCATCTGGAGAACAATGTGATGGTTCCATTAAGTATAGGATTGCTATATGATCTTGCAACCCTTTTATCAGGTATATATTTGGAAGAACTGAAAGCAGGAACATCAATGGACATTTGCACACTGGTGTTTATGGTGGCAGTATTCACAATTTTCAGTGGATGAAGGTGGCCTAAGGGTGCATCAACAAATGATTTGAAGGGCAAACTGTGATCTATACATACAATGGAATATTGAGCAGCTGCAAGAAGGAATGAAGTTGTGAGACACGCAACTACCTGAATGGACCTCGAGGACAGTATGTAGAATGAGATAAGTCAGAAATTAAAAGACAAATATTATAATATCTTACTTATATGGATTAATTATACTGTGCAAACTCTGTGAATTGAATCTGGGAGCATAGATTACCAGGGGAAAAATTATGGTAAAGTTTCCTATATTGTAAGCTCTTACAGCAGTCACATCTATTCTGGAGTTGTGATGGTTATTTCTAAATGCTGAGATGCTGAACTTCTTTTGCATTGTTTAAATTTCCTAACACTGATGGAATGTAACACACCTGAGATAGATCAGCTTTTATAATGGGGATTTATTTAGTTACAAATTTACTAATTTAGGAAGGTACACAAGGAGAAGTCTGCTGGCTTTTCTCCTGGCCTCTGAGTACACACAGCTTTCCTGGAGGTGGTGCCTTTCTGTGTCTCCAAAAGTCTGGGTCTGAGCTGACTCTGAACTCTGAGCTGCATTGTGCTAGACTGAGCTGAGCTCCTCTCTCTTCTGACTTCTCCGTTTAAGCCTGACTCATTGTAAAGTCCCCTTAGTCTACCACAAATGCAATCAGCCATAGATGACTTTCACATGCTGATGATTTAAGTCCACAGGAACAGAACAACTGGGTACCATCACTGGGCCAAGTTGACACCTAAACCTAACTGTCACATGTCTACCCTTTGTTAACTTGGCAACTATACACATCTCCTTAAACTAATTAGACATATTTTTCACAATCTCTAATCAGAAAACAATAACTGATTAGAGAAAGTTATTGAGCATGTGCCTGGGAGATGGCAGACAATCTAGATGCCACCCAGATGCTTGAAGAGGATGGGTCCAAGAAAAATGTGGTCTCCATAATGTTTCACAACATCACATCCAAACACCTCAGTGTTTGGAGAGAGCAGGGCCACTCTGTAGGCCCTTGAAAGGGTGGGACTGCTGTTTCACCTAACAATGCTCACCTGTCCTGCATACAATGCCCTGAATCTTTCCATAACCAAAATACACTAATTTAATCACAATATCACAAAAGTCTGAAATCATTTCAGTAACAACACAATGAAATACCAACTCAAAAATAATACAAAATTTTATCAAAGTCAGTTATAGGCATGGTGTGTCTTAAGGAAAAATTCTTCTCTGGCTATGGTCCTGTGAACTTAGAGCAAGCTATCTGCTTCCAATGTACAGCAAAGGAATCGTTGTCATAGGATAAATAATCCCATTGCCATAGAAATAAATTGGAAGGAAAACAGCAGTAACTGAACCTAAACAATTCTGAAAACCTGCAGGTCAAACTCCATCAGATTTCAAAGTCTGTTTGTTATTCATCTTCAGGGCTTTAGAAAACAGCAGTCCCTCCCTTTCAAGGGCCTACAGAGTGGCCCTGCTCTCTCCAAACACTGAGGTGTTTGGATGTGATGTTGTGAAACATTAGGGAGACCACCTTTTTCTTGGACCCATCCTCTTCAAGCATCTGGGTGGCATCTAGATTGTCTGCCATCTCCCAGGCACATGCTCAATAACTTCAGAACAATGGGGTGGAAGCCTGGCTCCCCCCAATCCCTGGGGAATGTGATCCACTATCTCTGGAGTTTTGTTACCAGAACTCTTAATGAATATCGAGGCAGAAGCCCTACCCTCTGGCTCCAGGGCAAAATCACCTGCTCCACACACACACACACACAGGCAGATCCACTTTCCTGGCCCAATGTTTCTTGACTTCAGGCCTTAGCTTCCATGGCTCTGCCTCTGAGCTTTTTCTTCCTTCTATTTGTCCATTTTCTGTTCCTTCAAGTTCAGACTTGAAGTGGTTCCATTTATACAGGTCTCACAAAAAAATTGATGACTTGACAAGTAGTGTTCTGGTTTGCTAGCTGCCAGAATGCAATATACCAGAAATGGAATGGCTTTTAAAAAGGGGAATTTAATAAGTTGCTAATTTATAGTTCTAAGGCTGAGAAAATGTCCCAATTAAAACAAGTCTAAAGAAATGTCCAATCAAAGACATCCAGGGAAAGATACCTTGGTTCAAGAAGACCGAAGAAGTTCAGGGTTTCTCTCTCAAATGAGAAGGCACATAGTGAACACAGTCAGGGCTTCTCTTTCATCTGGAAGGACACATGACAAACACGGCATCATCTGCTAGCTTACTCTCCTGGCTTCTGGTTTCATGAAGCTCCTGGGGAGGCATTTTCTTTCTTCATCTCCAAAGGTTGCTGGCTGCTGGACTCTTTGCTTCATAGTGTTGCTCTCTCTGAATCTCTCATTCTCCAAAATATTTCTTCTTTTATAGGACTTCAGAAACTAATCAAGACCCACCCAAATGGATGGAGACATGTCATCTAATCCAGTTTAACAACCATTCTTGACTAAATCACATCAACCAGGGAGATGATCTCATTACAGTTTCAAATATACAGTATTGAATAGGGATTATTCTACCTTTATGAAATGGGATTTATATTAAAACATGGCTTTTCTTAGGGGGGGGCATACTTCCTTTCAAACCAGCACAAGTAGTATAAAGGGATCAAAGCCATCAGAAATTAGGATGATCCACTAATCATTTCTGATAAATCCATATCCAATGCCCACTTGTCCTGTAATGGCTGACTGGTTCCATACTTGGTTAAATCCTCACATGAGGCACTATTCTTTGATGTCTCACTTTCTTGAAGCCCAGAAATTTCCAAACCATCAATTTCTGGTTTCTTTGCACCCAGAATTCAGTCCTCAGCATGTTCCTTTCTTGTCACATTTTACTATATGCTGCAAGGAGAAACTGAACTGTTTCCACTATATTTAGACTGGAAATTTCCTCAGCCAAGTATCCCAGGTGATTGTATTCAAATTCTAACCTTCATTCAGCACCAGGGCTAAATTTTGTCATATTCCCTGCCATCTTAAAACAATGGTCACCTTCTTTCCAATCTGCAATGACACAGTCCTTATTTCCTTATTTCTGTCCAAACCCTCAAGGGAGGTATCTTTAGAGTCCATATTTCCACCAACAGTCTCTTCAAAGTGATCTAGGCTATCAAGCTCCTCAAATTTTTTCCCAGAATCCATGTACAAAGCACCATTTTTGCTCAGATTTGGCCTTACTCTCGAAGTCAACTCAGCAGGTAAACTCTTTGCCTCCCTGGTACATGGGACATGTCTGCCAGGGGTGTAAATCTCCCTGAAATGTGGGACATGACTCCCCAGGACAAGCCTGGCCTGGTATCAGGGGAGTGAGCAAGACTTCTTGATCAAAAGGAGAAAGAGAAATGAAACAATATAAAGTTTCAGTGACTGAGAGATTTCAAATAGAGTTGAGAAGTCATTCTAGAAGTTACTCTTATGCATTATAGAGAGAACATTTTCAGTTTTAGTGGACTAGAATAGCTAGAAGGAAATACCTGAAACTGTTGAACTGTGTTCCAGTAGCCTTGATTCTTGAAGACAATGTATCAGTATATAGTAGCATTTACAGTATGACTGTGTAATGGTTAAATCCTGTGACTGACACTCCCTTTATCTAGTATATGGACAGATGAGTGAAAAAATAAGGACACAAAATAAATAAATAATGGGGGGGAGAGACATGGGATTATCTGGGTGTTCTTTTTCATTTTTGTTTTCATGTTTATTCTTATACATATTTTTTGGAGTAAAGAAAATGTTCAAAAATTATTTTGGTGATGAAGGCTGTGCCAGTTTGAAGTTATTATGTACCCTAGAAAAGCCATGTCCTTTAATCCTCATTCAATATAGCTGGATGGGATATTTTTTATTGTTTCCATGGAGATGTGACCCACCCAATCAAGGTGAGGTTACTTATTGGAGCCTTTTAAGAAGGAACCATTTCAGAAAAAGCTTTAGAACCACCAGAACCAAAGCCAACAGAACAGAAAGAACCCTGGTAAAGTCATTGAAGAAGCCTGAAGAGAAAACTAGCAGATGTCTCCATGTGCCTTTCCAGCTGAGAAATCTCAAACATCATCGGTCTTCTTAAACCAAGGTATCTTTCCCCAGATGCCTTAATTTGGACATTTTAATAGCCTTGCCTTAACTGGGACATTTTCATGGTCTTAGAGCTGTAAACTTGCAACTTAATATATTTCCCTTTTTAAAAACTTTCTGTTTCTGGTATATTGCATTCTGGAAGTTTGCAAACTGAAACAAAAGCACAACTATATGATAATACTGTGAACCACTGATTATACACTTTGGATGATTATATGATATGTGAATATATCTCAATAAAATTACATTTAAGAAAACATGAATGAGGGAGAAGAGTGGAGATAAGATTAGAATTTTAGGAAAGATTAGATTAAGTTTCCAATAACTGAACACGATTAGAAAAATATGAAACTTACCTAGGAGAATACTATATCTAATGCTTATTGAGTGCTTACTATGGTGTGCTGGTTTGGAAGGATATATGCCTCCTACAAAAGCCATGTTTTAATATAAATCCCATTTTGTAAAGGTAGAATAATCTCTATTCAATACTGTATGTTTGAAACTGTAATGAGATCATCTCCCTTGTTGATGTGATTTAGTTAAGAATGGTTGTTAAACTGGATTAGGGGATGACATGTCTCCACCCATTTGAGTGGATCTTGATTAGTTTCTGGAGTTCTATAAAAGAGGAAACATTTTGGAGAATGAGAGACTCAGAGAGGGCAGAGAATGCTGCAGCACCACGAAGCAGAGAGTCCACCAGCCAGTGACCTTTAGAGATGAAGAAGGAAAACGCCTCCCGGGGAGCTTCATGAAACAGGAAGCCAGGAGAGAAAGCTAGCAGATGATGCTGTATTTGCCATGTGCCCTTCCAGCTGAGAGAGAAGCCCTGACTGTTTGCCATGAGCCATCTCACTTGAGAGAGAAACCCTGAACTTCATCGGCCTTCTTGAACTGAGGTATCTTTCCCTGGATGCCTTTGATTGGACATTACTATAGACTTGTTGTAATTGGGATATTTTCTTGGCCTTAGAACTGTAAACTAACAACTCATTAAATCACCCCTTTTAAAAGCCATTCCATTTCTGGTATATTGCATTCCGGCAGCTAGCAAACTGGAACATATGGATTAGGCACTGTTCTAAGTGATGTAAATGGTGAGAGTTTTAGGGCAGAGGGAATAGAGTGCCCATGAGACCACTCTCACTTCCGACTCCAATTGCTAGTTTGGGGATACCCAACACCACCCTTAGTTTCTACAATTTTCTAGAAAAGAACTGATGGAATTCACTGAAAGCTAATATACTCACAATTATGGTTTATTACAGGGAAAGGATACAAACTAAAATCAGCCAAGGAAAGAAGTGCTTTGCGTGGAGTCCAGGAACAGCACCAAATGTGGAGCTTCTGTTGACCTCTCTCCATAGAGTTATGGTGCATTTCTTTCCTGGACTGATACGTGACAATAACTCACAGAGCACTGCTGCCTAGGGCAGCTCATCTGAGCCTTGTTCTCTATTATATAAAGTGTCTGGTATATTTTATTGGAGCCCCTTTACATAGGTGTGATCGTTTGACCAAGAGGCTGATATTTGTCTCCAGATCTCAGGAGGTCAAGCCCTCTGACCCAAAGCTCTTACTTTAAATCACATTGTGGTCTTTCTGGCATATTCAGGACCTCCCTAAATACTATCTGGTAGGACCTGCTTTCCCTCAAAATCATATTGTTAGACTATCCACATGACCCAAGGTCCTCATGCAAACAATGACACTTCTCGGCCATGACATACTAAGGGCCTAGAGCTCAATTTCCAGTAGCCAAGAGCAAAGGCTGTCCTTCCATTGGGCAAGGTTTAATTCTTTACTGTATAAATCCTCACAATAGTCCTTTGAAGTAAGTACTATTATCATTCCCATTTGGTTGATGTGGAAATATATATAAAAGGTTAAGTCACTTTCAGAAGGTCACCAAGAGCACATGGCTCACTATTAAAATCCTTTGTATTGTATTAAATGATAATATAAAGAAAATATGAACACACACTCATACACATGTCCTATTTACCTTAAAGTTTAGTAATTTTCTAAGAGATTGAATTAGTTTACTTAATTTCCCATTGACAAACCAGAGTTAGTTACTGATGAATACATGCTAACTTGAATTGGGAACAAGTGTCCCAGTTCCTTTCTAAGTATGGAAATTTTGTTAAAAATTATTCCCAAAATGTCTCTAAAAACTCAGATTTGTGGAATTTTCCAAAGCTCCATACATAGTAACATATAGAATCACAGAAAGGTAGAAACTTCAGAAAGAATATCCTTGCACATTTTACTCATTATTCCTGCTGATGTTTCTGTTGCAGCTAGAGTAAAATTTCAATTGCTTGATCTTTCCTTTAATGACTATCTCTGTCTCAATTTGTGGATTGTATTCAGTCTTTTTCTGTAGCTGCTGTTTTCTTGGCTATAATCTAAAAATATATAGATATAAAACCTTAGGCTTCTCCATGTCATGTTATTTGTCTCCTCTCCTTATTAACTGTGGAGGCTGTATTCCCTTTCACCTTTCATATTGTTTCAAATCTGTTATGAAAGACTTTCTCCTTCTCCTTGGTGACCTGCTCTAATTGGAACTCATTTCTTATCCTGGCCTTTCTGGCCACCCTGCCACCTTCTGCTGTTCTCTTGCTCTTGTCCTGGCTGATCTGCCCTTGTTCCTATTTGGCAGATAATTGCTTTTTGCATTTCAGATCTTAAAAACAGACTATGCTTTACAGATAGGGAATGCCTATGGTTTTCTTATCTTTTGTTTCATCAATGTGGCTATCTTTATGCTTTAAAGTGTGCCTTTAATACTGTTATGTTTTTCATTGAAAGAAATTCCCAGAACTCTCCTGTACCACTTTTCCTCTGAGAGCTGGCATCCATAGCCCCCTCAAATATACAAAGCTCCATCATGTGTTTTATCTTCTTTCTGAATTCTACTTCTTCACCCCTTCCCTTCCTTAGTATTTTGTCATTTCACCAGCAGCAGTGACTGAAAAGGTAACTCAGTGTTGTAATTACTCTACCTGCCATTTGTTGAATTGCTAGCATGCTTGTGGTCACTTTCATCTCAGAACATTGCTGGAACTTCAAACAAATATTATTACCATCATGATTAGTCTAAGAAAATGAACCTAGAGCTTTATAATCCAGAACATTCTTTTCCCAATGGCTACATTTTCTCAAGTTCAGTTATTTTCTCCTTTGAAGGTCCTTTGATAAGAAAGGGTCTCTTTTCTTTATTCCAATTCTGTTAATCATTTTATTTTTACTTAAAAATTTATGAGGAGCTTTAGGGACACACAGTACTTTCAGAGCAGCAAAGAGGACCAAAATCAAAACATGGCCTTTGTGACAAGAGCTTATAATATATTTTCATATTTCCAGTATTTTACAGAACTCCCCTAAATGAGTCTTTTAGGAGAAAACTTTAATATACAATTTTAATTGCAATATCTGCAGAACCCAGAGAGCTTGGAAATAAATTTATTTTATCCCAGGCACAGCTATCAGGGTTGTTAATATGTAAATAGTTTCTGGCCTTTCACACCTGAATGAATGGATTATATCCTGCAGAAACCTGCTTGGTTTGAGAGATTTAATTAAAACAGGAATGCAAGAGTTTTCTTGGTACAAATAGGATTAGAGCATTTCATAGATAGTATAGAAAAATTATGAACATGTCACAGTCACCAAATTTCACATTAGTTGGTTGGATTTTCTTGCAGTACCTCTGGGTGATTTTTTAAAATGCATCATTGAGCAAAAAAATGTGATGGTGCTGCTATTTTTGGCAGGGGGAATGGTAGCACCCAAGGCAGGAATTTTTGAACAGACAAGCAGCTGGAGACCTGACATTATATACTCTGTGTTTATTAACAGAAACTTAACTGAAACCTCTCAGAGCTAAAATATTGTCAAAGATGACTGCATATAATATTGTACATTAAAACTAAGAAAAATAAGTTCTGTAAGCCCCCTAGGACAGGTTGCATTCCTTATTTCTGGGGGGCCTGTGTTTTGGTCACTGCTTGACACCACTTCCCCCTCTCACCTTTCATGTAGCTCTCACATCATTTGAGATTGGTAGTGCACCCCACTCATCTGTTCTATGTGCCCCCAGATCTTTGTTACTCCCTAGCAAAAAAAAATCATAGTGTCCTTGGGTACTGAAATTACATCTCTTTCTTTACCACAGGACTACGAATTCTTTGATGTTGTCTTTGATCCCTGTATCCCCAGAGCTTTGCACAGAGCCTGACACAAAATAGGGCACTCAATAAATGCTGGTTGATTGAATAAATGAATTAAGGGATGGATGGGTAGATGGAATTAATTGAACTGAACTAATCATAAATGGTAATTTTATGTTCTACACTTAATCACTGTTCACTCTAACTCTCTTAGGAAATCTATTCATTTTCCTCATTTCTTTTCTCCCTAAATACACAGGCATCTATTGAATGATTTTAAAGGGTGCCACACTGATTAGAGCTCTTACTTTTGCTCCTAAAATAGAAGTTTCAAAAACCTTTCTGGGTCTGCATTGCCAAATACTTTATTGCACATTGTGAGCTGCTACTTGTGCCACTCAAGATTAAAATGAATAAATGGGCAAATTTGCTATTTGATTATGTAGTAATTATCCAGGTAGCTTTAATATCAACATTTTATAGGAATATGTCTGCTCTGGAGAACTTTAATGTGTATCAGAGACTAAAAGAGGAATCACTTAATTCCATTTTGCATTTGGAGAAAGTTATTGCTGTTTGTTGAATAGTGATTTTATTAGTAGCACTTTTTAAGCATCTACATTATGTCCTCAGGCCAGGTATTATGCCACATACATAAGTATAAAAGAGCAAAAACAAAGGGAAGGTTAAGTTCTAACTTCATGGACTTCACAGAGTGAAGTCCAGTCACCCTGATTGGCTAGGTGTTGTTCTTGAGACTTTCTAAACACTTAGAGGCATAGCAGCATCTTCTCATTCTTCCCTCTGCTTTCCTGCACCTTGGTTTTTTAGCAGTTTCACCTGTCTCACACTGTCCCTTTAAAACACCACCTCTGATCCACTATCTTATGCCAGTATTGCATAAAAGGGGAAATTACTCAACAGATAGCTTTTGAGTAATTGTTAAGATAAAATGAAGAGAGCTAAGGAACAAAGGCAGTTTTTCATTAGTATTTTAATGTCTTCCTGTCAAGACTGAGGAAGGGAAGAAAGACCAGGAAATGGGGTCTTGTTTGGAAGAACACAAGAAGTTAAAAACCAGAATCAACTGTTAAAAACAAGAGTCCAACATTTTCAAGACACAAGGAAGATCATTCAGGCTTTGCCTTCCCTTAAAAGAGAATCACAAATAAATCACAAATTTATGGTAAGACAGAGATAGATGATGACAGAAAGACAGTTTTCTATTTTTCCCTTGGAACACACATAGAAATTTAGTTGCCCTATGTCAAGTAAAAGAAGAAAGTAGCAAGTGAGTTCTGTCCCAAAATTTTAATTTGTAAATGGAATCAATTATGATAATACAAAGGCATTTATTGGCTAATCTGCTAAAGAATTAAATTATAGTTTAATTTCAAGATTTTATATCCATTTTCTTACCAAGCATAACTTTCTTTCCCTTAAATATATGGCACATTATCTTTTTGGTTATCAAGAAAGTAAAATTTAAACCTATGTTTTTGGTGTTTTGCAAAAGGCAATTCTCTAAACTTCTTGAAAAAATAAAGAAGTGACCTGTAGAAAAAAATGCATCAGATTTTAATAGAAGACCCAGTTGACATAAAAGGGAAATTCATCTTGCTTTGACCCACAGATTACTGTGGACTCATTCTTATCAAATGATGTAATATGTGATCCACAACTCTCAGCCCTCCAATGGGAAATTCCACTGAAATGAAATCAGTCAGACTTCCTATTATTCAAGTTCTAAAGCATTAAGAAAAAGGTCAGATTTCAGGGGTCTATTCTAACTTTAAACATAGTGTATGTGAAGTGTAGGACAAAAATTCCATTTAAAACCTCCAGACTAGAGATGAGGGGGTTCACAAATTTAGTGTGGTGGGATCTCAGCTTTCCCTTAAAAAGTTCCTCGGTTAAATTCTAAGTCAGTAGTTTTCAGAATTGCTACCAAGCAGTGAATTCATGAAAATATCTGGGGGGGAAACATCATCTCTCAAATTATTAAATTACTGGGCAACCTAAATAGCAAGGAGAGAGTTACCCCCCAAAAAATGAATTAATCTTTCAGAAATTTCCTCACACAAACATTGATAGAACATGACAAGTAGTTACCAAGTAATTGGAAGTTCATTTTCATAATGAAGATTAAGCTACTATATTTTCAAATATTTTAGAGTTACTTCTTACCAAGATAAATTATCTCCCACAACCTGCACTGGTTGGTTGTATACCTCTGCCCAAGGGCATGAGAAAATTGTATCCTGTGATGGTACAATAGTAATTGTATGGGATGCTGTATATCATAATGATTAAATTAAATCTAATAGATATATTATACTATTTAATAGAAATATTAGACCTAAATTCAACTACTTAAGTTCGATCACATGTATTTTTCATGTTTCAAAACATTGAGAGTGGAGTGCCCATCCTACAGATCATAAAAAATAATAAAATTATAATTCTCCATGGAAGTTTGGGGTGGGTGAGGTTACTTCCAGCTGGAGTATTCAAAGAAAGCTTCAATAAAAAGATAAAAATCTGAATTTGGTCTTCAAAGATTGATAGATTTGCACTATTTGGAGATGGAGAAAACAGAGGATAAAGGAGTATTTTACACAAAGGTCACTGGATGGCTACTACATATACAGAAGGCAGGACAAAAATTATAAATGTATGAATATCCTCAGTCTTCCACTATATGACTGACTTTAGCCCTGTTCACCTCTTCCCTTTCCCCCACCTCTAAGTAGGATTGCTCAGTAGAGTCAATCATGTCAACTGAATTTGAAAGTAATAGAGAGAAGAGAAAGGGAAGGAAGAGTAGAATCTAGGAATGCTAGGAATAAGAAACACTTCTCTCAGAGTCTTGAAAAGGGACTGAGCCCTGTGAAGACAGAGTGTGGGAGAAGTATTATCTGGGATTACTTATTCCCTTCATGGCACTTGAGAATACAAGTAAAGGACTCTTCCTCCAGATTATCCACATGATTCTCTCTTCAGGCCTCTGCTCAAATATCCCCATATGAAGAAGCCCTTCCAGCCCTTCTCATGATAAATAGTCTGCTCCTTGCCCAGCCCTCTCATCTATCTCTTTTCTACTTACTCCACTTTATTTTTCTTCATAGTACTTACCACTAACTTCCACATTATATTTTGACTTCCCACTGGAGTAGAGGCTCCATAAGAACAGTAGCTTTGACTGTTCTGTTCATTGTGTCCCTAGTACCCAGAATTTATTGAACTCATGGATGACTTTTTCTGAAATACTTTTACTTGCATCCACTCTGCTTTTTTAATAACAGAAGTGCCCAGGACTGAACTATGTTTTGCACAAACACTATATCATTTTCTCCTACTACAACCCCATGCAATTCCATCTCTGTTTTACAGAGCAGGATACTGAGGCTCCAAAAAATGAGTCAGCTTGTTAAGGTCATTCAACTGATAAGCTCCAATTTAAGACCAGATTGATCTGATTTGAAACCTATGACCTTTCCTACACCAAATGCCTTCCACTTCCATGAATAGGAAAGTGTGTGGTGTGTGCTGAGGAGCATGGGGTAAACGGGAATATGAGTAATAACTGAGAAGTCAGTACAGAGAGTCAGACAATGAGTGGGAGGTAAATGAAGCAAGTGTCTCCAGGTAAAAATGAAGGGATCACTCTTCTTCCAGGCAATCATAGAAAAGAAGAGAATAAGATCTTGAGATCTTAGCAGCAGTAAATAGTCATACAAAGTGGTGCACATTTAAGTTATACAGTGAGAATCCAAAGGAAGATTCCTGGCATTATACTGGCACATAAGCCTTTTGAATTCACACAGCAAGGCTATGAATGAACACACTCTGGTATGCTATCCTAGGCTCAACTACTGCCAGTTCATTGGTTCTCCAGATGAACTCAATGAGCCACATACCCTGGCTCTGCTCTGACACCTGCAGAGGTCTCCAGGTGATGGTCCCAGGTCCTGCTTTTCCATTTTTTTTAAAGGGAGGAGATCACCTGCCCTTTGTTGAAGCCATAAATATGAAAGACACATCAGTGCCTAAATGAGGTCTTTTCCCTCTCTCTCTAATGTAATCAGAGAACCAGAGTACATTAGAGAGATATGGGGTGGAAGATAGTTTTGAAAAAGAGAAAACTGAGGAGAATGGTTACCACAACCATCTAAAGCACTTTGCAAAAGGTGTAAATATGCCTAGATTTTTTTCTAATATTTATAGGAAATTTAAAAACTTAAATCTTACAGATTAGGAGTGGCCTTCAACAATTATTGTCTTTTTAAGAATGAGAAGGAGAGAAGAAAACGTCCAGTCATATTTTGGTTGAGTTTATTTCCTTTGTTTTTACCTGTCACATTCAACCACATCTCTTATGACTTAATGGACTTAATGTTGCTAATGTCAGAGGTCTGATATACCATTTATCTAAGCTTAAAAAAAGACCTAAGCAAAATCCTTTGTAGAATATTCCTGAGAGAGCTCAGAATTAAATTGTTAAATGTTCTACTATAATGAAATTTTATGTAATCAGCAGGGAAATGGCTATTGACCATTTATCAATTTGTCTAGTTGCATTTTTTATGCATAGAAAGCACAATTAGAGGTGTCCACAGGTGGAAAGTCTCGTATAATAATAGTACATTTTATCAGAATGATGCTCTTTGACTTGCAAATTTTAGAGCATTTTACAGTGATGATCTATTAGCAATAATAATGATCACATCTTTATATATTTTAATATGGAACTGTGCATAAAAGACACAAAATTAACTAGCTTCAGCTATGGAATGTTCTATACATGATCTCAATTACTTCTAAATATGTGCAAATAGATCCCTGCAAATAGAAAGTATCCAGGGGTGGGGGAAGGCATACTGGAAAAAGTGTCAGTAATAATTAAAGCTACTTTACCTTGTTTGAAGTGCTTTCAGCTTTACAAAGCATTAATTCTTTAATCCTCAGAGTAGCTCTCTCCCCCTTTTAGAGATGAAGGAACTCAGATCAGGAAGACAAGTGTCTGGTCTGAAGGTCTCTTTCTGAGTCCAGGGACTGTTTTCCTCATGCCATTGTCATTTCCTGGGGCATCCGAGGAAATTGCAGGGTGATGGGCCAGCATCTCAGTTCATAGGCATAGCTTCCTCATCTGTAAAAGGAGGTGGTGTCAGAGAACTACTCACCTCCTCCCATAGTTGTAAAAATCCTACAAAGTTGTTCAAATTCAACTCTAATCAGGAGGAAAGCAAACATTACATTGCTTAATGTAAAATTGAAGCAAAATCTGTGCTTTGTGAGAGAAAATAATTGTGATTTTATAAAAAGTTTTATCACCTCACAGTATACTAATAACCCTGAAGAGAGATTGTTGAGGTGTCTTTGCCTCTCTCTCATCTCCTTTTTCTCCCTCCCTCTTTCTTCTTGTTAGCTTTTTATTCATAAGACAGAGAAAGAAACTTGCCTCTGTCTAGCAGTGTCTGGGGGCATCCTATTTGTATAATAGAATAGTATTATTTAAACTGGGTCATGACCTATCAGAGGCTTATGAAAACAATTTACTGAACTATACCACCATTTAAAAAAACTAAAATTAAAGATTAAAGAATACAATAAATCAGTAGAGCTCATTCTACTAAGACATATTGACCAAATTTAGAAGACATGCGTAAAAAATTTGGGCAGAATGTCATTTCACATCATATATATCATTATTTAATAGGCACATTCAATAATTATTTGGATTAGTGTGATTTGTTCAACTCTGTAAAATTGATGAAGGGTCCCAGATTTAGTGGAATTATATCTTAACTAGTAGATTTTTGACTAGTAGATATGCATAAACAATATCTGTCCAGCAGAAAAGCTAATCCTTAAAGTTATGATTGATTATCCTGTAGCACTTAACTAGTTTTATATCTAACCTAGCAATCTTTGTTAAATTATCTATAAATAGCCAGTCTCTCAAATAATCTTTTAGCTGATCTTAACATCTTATTATTTCCTTATTAATTAATACATTGAATGAAATCCTCAACATGCATTCATTTTTGTTGTATGAGAATCACATTAACTCTTAAAAATTTTTTCACAGTTCCTGCATAAGAAGGATAAGTATGTTTTATAAAATTGTGTTTTCAATTACAGTGTATGTGTGAATATACTAAATCATATTGTATATTGTATTTCTTGTTGAGTACATTGTTCAAAAAGAGTTTGAAAGTCATTGAAATGCAAAATTTATTCCATGACTTCTTTAAGTCCCTTCTCTTTCTCCAGTTCAAATGACTGTTTAATTGCTTCTCTTTATTTTTAAGCATAAGCTTTAAACAACCAATATTTTTCATGCTTCTCTTGGAATTACCTGCAGGAAGTCCAAATCCTAGGAGTAATTTTTAAGCTTACCAAAGTGTCAGACAACTGATAGCATATCTCTTCCTTGGATGGACATTCTCCTGGAGTGTGAATTGGTAGTTAAACTTGCAGTAGCAGTGTCAATTGCAGAAAGGAAGCTCTACTTTGTGGAAAGCTGATTTACAGGGAGAGACTTGGAAGGTGTCAGAAAAATGGGTAAAAGCACAGAGATTACAAGCCTATAATAAATACTGTGATGTCGCAAGGCATTTACTGACTTAGCACAAAATATCAGGTGGCATTTTACAATAACAGCAAGGTAACTACATAGGAATTCGATTCATAAATAACTGAAATCTTGGTAATAAGGACCATGAAATCAGGGTACCACTGGGCCACATTAAAGCCACAGCAAGAAGCCTGGCTCAGAATATTCACATTCAGACTTGGGTTCCATCTGCCTATTGGCATTATTTTAACTTTGGTGTCTACACAAAGTCTTCATTGTGGCTTCTTACTGGGAACAGTTTCATATTTTTTATTTATAACCAGGGGAATGTAAAAGTCTGGAGAAATTTTCATTGGCATACATGTGGATTTTTCAACTATAATTTATTTTGACAATCCACAACAATAGAAATTATATTATATTCCTAAGAGAGAAAAAAATAGAGTGGTAAACTGTGACTGGTAATATGGTGGGTGCTTTATAAAATGCTCTAATCTCAGTCACAAAGTAGCTTTTGTATATAGCTATCTAACATTTCAGTGGAAATTTGTTCTTGTTTTCATTCACATTTTTTTTAATGTAGTCACACAGAATGCCTATATCTGCAACAGGGAAGTTTCCAAACCTGAACATTTGAAGTGGGTAAACTGAACAAATATTAGTTGCAAAATTTCAGTGGCATGCATTACCATGTTACCCCAAAGCAATTAATAACCACAATCATTGAAAAAGAAACCTTGGCTTACCAGAGTAAAAAAACCCACATCCTAATATAATAGGAACTAGGTATAACTGTTAGCATATGATAATGGAGAGAGCATTTAACCACATCTTTGCTCTAGCCTTGGTTTTGACTCATAAGTCATATCAATCTCCTTATTTCAATCGTCTCAATTCACAGATAAGACAAACAGTAATAAATTCCATAATGAGACAAGCAATTATGAACTAGTGTAATTCAATGTGTCTTATTGATTATAATGTGCAGAAAATGTGGAACATTTTAACAACATGCATCTTAAAAATTACTCTCAGTGGGTATTCAATATGTTTTCATTATTTAGTTTATGATTTTTTAAATTGCAATTTAAGATTATAGATGAAAGCCATTGAAAAGCATTAGTATAACAACATAAAACTTGTTGATTGTTGATTGTTTTATGTTGATCAACATATTTTTGATTTCTCAAGATTCATTAAATATTAATGTATTAATCAGCAGTTATAGACTCAAGGATATATTTAATAAAATGTGCATCTAATCAAGCTACAAACAAAACAAAATATGTTTCTCCCAAGGCAAACATTCTTAAGAAGAGAAGCTTATAGATGAAATGGAATCTGTCTTGAAAACTGGGAGATTTTACAGTTTTCAAAGTTCAGAAAATGTGATTATCTGAGATCACATTTGAGTTTACAGAATCTAATATATTTCATTATTAAAAAATGGGGAAATTACACATTATATCCAATTTATTGTCTAATGGCTTGGAGAAGAGTAATGGACAGTGAACACTCTGACAAGTCACCTCTTAACTATGGAAACAACTAATATAATAAGATTATTGCTCTCAGGTGGCAAGCAATGGTTTAGAACTTTATAACCTACAGTAACAACCAATTTTCTACTTCTCTGAAGACAGAGCTTCCATTAGGTCAACAAAGTATGACTTCTAGAGATGGCCCATGACCCCTCCCTGATCAGATGGCATCTGCCACATACTGATTTATGTACAGCAGAGTGCTTTAAAATAGAAACAAGGATATTTCACAGTGCCTATAAAAAATGGATTTGACAAAGTAGCTCATATTCTGGTCTCTAGATTTCCTGTGCATTTATTTTGGTTCCTAGAATAGTGAAGAACTTCACTCTAAATTTAAAATGAGCAACAGTGAAATATGATTGCATTTCAAAAACCAGGAAAATATATACATTAATACCTTTGTGGATGAGTTTGATCTAGTCTAACCTGAGGTGTTCAAAAGAAAAACCAGAACTTATAGCAAAATATTTAGAAGAATTACTATTGCAAATATTCCTTTGGGAAAGTCTGTAGTGCTTAAAAGTACAATCAATTTTGACATCATGTCTGTGATCCTTTTAAAGCAAATAAATAATACACTAATAAGAAGAAGGTTTTGTCTGTTTCATCAAGGAGGATAGATAGACCCTTTCTCAGACTAATAAAATCACTTTCCTACTTGCTCTTTGTAGAGTTAAGTACCAAAACCACATATCTTTACTATAACATTTACCATAATAATCACTTAAATGTATATTACTCCCCACACATGACTACAGGTAAACCTCACAAGCAACAACTCTACAAAGCCATACCTATTTTATATATGTTGAAAGTAAAATTTCCAAAAGGTGCA
Source organism: Tamandua tetradactyla (assembly GCF_023851605.1). Classification (NCBI taxonomy): domain Eukaryota; kingdom Metazoa; phylum Chordata; class Mammalia; order Pilosa; family Myrmecophagidae; genus Tamandua; species Tamandua tetradactyla. The sequence goes on along the minus strand of NC_135330.1, from coordinate 94,440,566 downwards.
ATGGACTTCCATTTGATAACCTGCCTTTTAAATACTGGAACAAAAACTCTAGCTCAAATCTCATTCAAAAGTAAATGAGTTTTCATTTAGAAAAGACTGTTGTGTATATTAATCTGAATAACTGAAGTTGCACTATATTTCAGGGATACATGGTTATATATAAATTTACATATTTGCAGATATTTATTACCACTCCTCAAAGACAGCATATGTATGTTTCTATGGCTGCAATATTTGAACACACCACCCTGGGGTGAGTATTAATTCTACTGAGGCAAATAATTTCAACAATTACTTAAGAATGTATCAGTGGTCAAATGTGCTCCCCCTGCCCCCCCAAAAGAAAACCTTAACTCAATGACAATCTGTTTCTTTCAGCTTCTTCATCTCTGAAGCCATGAGAAAGGTCTTTCTTGTTTCATTGCTTCCCTTCTACAATCCAGAAAGGATATCAATAATATTTGCCAGACAAGCTGTCACTGCCCCTGTTATGTAAATAATGTTTTTAGAAGGTTTCATCTGAAAGGAAGAAAAAATCTATGTCACTTTCCTAATCAGCTGCCAGGCATCTTATACACTAACATGTTTTCAGAGGGGAAGATGGAATTACCATTTTAGAAAAGTGATAGAAACTTTGGGTGTTTTCTCAGAAAATTACAAAAGAAAAGATGGCCTTTAAACAAGTGGCAATTGGGACAAAGGATTCTGTCTCTCTCTAAGAAGAATGAAGGGGAAAGGCAAGGGTTTAAAAGGTGTGTATAATTTTATACTAAGGTGTGAAAAAAGTTTAAGACACCACTGAACATTTTTATTTGATGACTAAATAAGAACATGCTCTCATACAGTTAACATCTGGATGGGTCAGCATGGTAAATTAAAGTCCTTGGGTCCAAGCACAGTTTCATTCACTTCATGTCCTGCTAACTTGAAGAATAAACAGGCAGATAAAACAAACAGTGCAGGCCATGTTCTCTTGACCACCCACTTACATGATGTAAGGATGAAATGTGAATGTGTTCTTAAAAGAATACAGGAATCCAGATACCATCTAAATAAGTAATATAAACACAGAAACCCATTGAACAGGTTTGTGGCTTTTTTGTTTTTGTTATTTGTATGCTGTGTCAATGGGGTCACATCTCATTCTTTTTCCATGTGAGTATCCCATTATTACAGCACCATTTGTTGAATTTTTGCTTGTTTTTTCTTTCTTTTGTTTGCTTGTTTGTTTGTTTTTCAGGGGAAGTGCATGGGCTGGGAATAGAACCCAAGACCCTCATGACATGGCAAGTGAGAATTATACCACTGAACTAACCTTGCACCCCCATTTCTGTTATTTTTATCAATTTTATTAACAGAGAGCAAAATGAAAGCTGACAAGAATAAGATTGCTAACAATTAATGTTTTGGGCACTCCCATATTTGGTGCTTCATCATGTATTTGAGAGAAAATCTCAGTAATTTTGGCCCATTTCAGCGAATTTAACATACAAAACAAGAAGCAATGCAAATAAGACAAGAATGAAAAGGACAAGTATGATGTTAAAAGCAATTTTTCCATTATCTGATTCCCATTCATGTTTTGTTTCCCTGCACCAAAAAACTCAAAAGTTTATTGTGACCCTGGTTTCTTTCCATTCTTGCTGTAATGGAAACTATTTAGATAGGACAGTGAATTTTTATACTGACAAATGACCTGACTATCCTTGTGAAATTGCAGAATGTTGGATCCCTCTCTGATCCAAATCCTTTCATGGCAGTCAAGTGACTGATAAGCAGCAAGATCTCAAAACTTTCAGGAAAGTGGGCTAAGGACAAATGTAATTATTGTAGTTTGACATATTTATTTCTAAAACTAGATATAATTTTTTTTCTTTGTTATGTCAGGTTAGTTTTCCTGGATTTACCCAGTTCAATCATTGATTTAGTTCTTTTCCTGACAGTAACAGTTGTCAAAAATACTCTTCAAATTGTCAATCTTGGTTCAAGATTAAAATCTCAAGATCAGTGAAAAAAGTTAAGCTATTTTTTAATGGAAAGACAGAAATCATGAATACTCTAGTGTTATGTTGTCAATATATTTAAAGAACATTATAAACTTATGAAACCTTCAAGAAAAGAACAATGCTACTAAGATACTTGACAACTAGGCAAAAATCTTTTTTACAAAAACTAACCCCTTCCATGTTCCAAAGAGCTAATACTATACACAGACATTCATACATGCAAATCACTAACACATTAACTTTATACCATCTCAAAAGAAAAATTACAGTAAAATATTTTTTTAAAATATTTTTATTGACAAATCTTCACAAACATACAGTCCATACATGGTATATAATCAGTGGTTCACAATATCATGACACAGTTGTATATTCTTCACCATAATAATTTTTTTATGAAACATAACCACATATAAACACAAACATTCTTACCATATGATCATTCCATTGTTGTTTTAGAATCAGTAACTCACAAAATCATCACATAGTTGTATATTCATCATCATGATCATTTCTCAGAACATTTGCATCAATTCAGAGAAAAAAACAAAAAAACTCATACGTGCTATACCCCTTACCCCTCCCTTTCAGTGCTCACTAGCATTTCAGTCTATTAAATTTATTTTGACATTTGTTCCCCCTATTATTTATTTATTTTTAATCCATGTGTTCTACTGATCTGTCAATAAGGTAGATAAAAGGAGCATCAGACACAGGTTTTCACAATCACACAGTCACATTGCAAAAGCTATATCATTATACATTCATCTTCAAGAAATATGGCTACTGGAGCACAGCTCTACATTTTTAGGCAGTTCCCTCCAGTCTTTCCATTATACATTAACTAAACAGGTGATATCTGTTTAATGTGTAAGAATAACCTCCAGGATAACCTCTCGACTCTTTGGAAACTCTCAGCCATTGGCACTTTATTTTGTCTCATTTCTCTCTTCCCCTTTTCGTTAGAGAAGGTTTTCTCAACAGTAAAATATTTTGATGAATAAAACATATTAATATTAATGAGAATGCTTTAAAAACAAAAGATTTGTTCTTTATTGATAATTTACCCAGTTTTGGTTTTTAACCAACTGTAGAAATCACATAAGGAATAAAAGAAAAGGAATTGATAATCCTTTTGCAGATTTAAAATCTATATCTCTATTTTCAGAAAGCCAGTGACAACAGCTAATTGTCCAGTTTAGCTTAACAGTTTATTGTGTAGCTCACAACTGGTAAATAGTCAGTGGTGTTATGAGTTCACATTTTCAATTATTTTAGGATGCTGATAGTTTTGGAAACTTCCTATTGCACAGTTCTTCTGTAATGATGACAGTTCCTTATTATGTAACCTATCAGCTGAACCCAATAATTAATAAATACTATGAGAAAGTAACACTACAATAGAGTCTACCACTAACCTCACACAAAAAAGTGATTTTATTTTATTTTATAAACATTTATAAAATAAAATGTTTATTTTATTCTGCATGTTCAGAAGGAAAGATAGTTTTGAATTTCTTTTGCATTCTCAAAGCTTACACCAAACAATACTAATGGCAAATTGATTATTCTGTGTAATAGATAGCACCTTTAATTATTTTTAATCAGTAATTAACATTTAACAGCATTTTCTAACCCTATAAAAAGATCTTCATTTGGCTCAGGAAATCTTCACAGACAAGCTCCCTGAAAGGAAGCACTTAGCAACAGTACATCAAATGCAGCCCTTCAATGAAGCTGTTAGACACACAACATCAGGAACTGCTGCCAGAGCAAGGGCTTGTTAAAAATCGATTCATTCTAGTGATCAAAGCTGAAAAATCATTCCTCAGCCTGCTTCATATCAATAGACAATTTTGTGCAGTACATCACACGCACAAAAATAAGGCCTAACAGCAGTGGAGAGCATCAGAAATGTGGCTTTCAAAACAATGTTTAAAATGGATTTATGTCATAGAATAAAGGATGGTCTTAAATAGAACATGGTGTTACATAGAAAGGTTGAGCGTTTTAACATAATAAAAGCAATCAATGAAGCTTCTTTTCTAGTTTCAATATGAAAAAAAGGGATCTCATTTTTCAGAACGGAGATGTAACACAGACCTTGATGTTAAAAAATTATTATTGAGGAATTATTTGCTTCTGGTCTCTGGGCATATATTATTATATGTGACTGTGTGTATTATATATGGGCATGAGTGCACAAAAACATACATAGATGAAAAATAAACTACTTTATGGCTGATACGTTGCTTTTTTTAAATTAAAAAACCAAAATTTTTGGAGCTGCCTAGATAAAGCCACAGAACAAATTATTTTCCATAATTCAATAAGGGAACTGCCTCAAGTCCAAGTATGTAACCTTAATACTATAATATAAATATGTCATATGTTTATTGTGTTTCACAAAATGGGAATGAGTCCCAACCATACCATAATCAATTCTTCTTTCTAAAGCACCACATTTCACAGTTTAGATTGGATGTATACTATAAACAACTCAAGTAAATATTTTTCAAAGCTCTCATTAGTTTATATATGTATCTTAGAAATCACTCTTTGATGAGCTTTTTCAAAATCCCTGATTAGATTAAAAGTGATTAGCAACCGGGGCGGGCCGCGGTGGCTCAGCGGGCAAGGTGCTTGCCTGCTATGCCGGAGGACCTCGGTTCGATTCCCGGCCCCAGCCCATGTAACAAAAACGGAGAAACAGAATACAATAAAACAAGAAAATGTTTAAAAATGTTTCCCTTTCTTCCTTCCTTCCTTCCTTCTATCCTTCCTTCCTTCTCTCTGTCTTTCCTTTAAAAAAAAAAAAAAAAAAAAAGTGATTAGCAACCAATCTATAAAATATTAACAGAATATAAGATTTTTTTCCCTTTCAGTTTGGGCAATTAGTTACTTTTAAATTATGAAACCTTCTATTTATCACTTATTACATTGTATTTGTATTCTGTTTGTTTAAGTTTCTGATTCATGTCAATGTCAATGGCATGAGCACAGAAAAAGAAAAAAACACAAAAAACAAGAAACTAAGTCTATATTCTCTCTTGTAGCTCATCTTAACTCCCCCTTCTCCTCTTGTGGCTCTACCAGCAGCTTATGTATCCCTACTAAATCATACTTCCTTTAGAATATTCCAATGACTACATTATACACAACTTTCACCCCAATTTACAGCCCCACTCCCCTTGGCTTTGGATGGAATGATTTGGCTTTTGTATTTAGAGTGTGGTGGTTGGGGAGAATAGCATTTGGAAGGTCAGTTTTGAAAATATTGGATTGACTCAAGCAGAATATAATAGGGCCCTGAACAGCTGTTAGACAGTAGAAATGAGAAAGGGGCTGAGAGAAAGATTTGAAGTAAAGTGTACATAATTTGGAAATTGATTATATAATAGAGAACCATGGAATGAGAAAGTTGAATGGTAACAAGTGTTGAACATCGAGTAATAAAGATGTTAGGATTTCAAAAAAGATAAGACATAACTCTTATACAAATATAAAATAAACACATGCTAAAGATTTTAACTAACTCTTTAATTAATGAGGAAATCAGTAAAGCACACATACACATAACATCCACAGGCAATCAAGAGTGCTGAAATTCATTTGTTAAAAATGCAAAACTGGTTAATATTGTATGTGGTGATCAACTAAGTTCTGTCATTTCTTCTGTGGTGTGGAAATCAAACACACCATAGAAATCTCTGGGACAAAATATCTTTGCATTTTTGTGAGGAAGAATCACTTGCATAACTATCAGTTTTCTACAATTTAGCTTTGACACCTACAGAGTCGAATAACCTAGTCAATAGAAAATCAAACCCTTATAGACTCAGATAATAGCTAGAGGATGATGCCCAGCATGCTACAGAAAGGACAGATACCCTGTAATCTCTTTTGTCCATTTCCAAGTTTTGCATTCTTTTTATCACAACAAATATAGGAGAAGCTACTTTTCATTTTAGATATGTTAGATATGCAGTACAAAGAAGCATTCTGATGAGCAAGCCTATTATGCAATCACAAATGTGAGATTGAAGATAAACAGTCAACTCTGAGAATTTGATCTTTCCACAAACTTCATCAGTGAGTCTATAAAATCAAGACATAATCATAGGCTGGAATTTGAAGCAATTGCTCAGTAGTCTAGCCCTTTCTTCCTCTTTTCTTGTGTAATAACCACTTTGCTGTAATCCCTGCCACCAACAGGTTTAAAAACCTTAGTTCTGTGCCCTTCACACTTTTGGTTCTTTGATCCCTGGTATTCTTCTCTTGTATTTAGACTGCAGGTTTGCTAGACTGGCCCCTTTGAACCAGGTTCTAGCTAATATTTCTGTTATTATAGGAAATACTGTTCCAGTCTAGACCTAACATTGAAGAATCTAATTCCTTTGTTTGTCATTTGGCTGATGCTTAGGTGAGCCATGCCCCAAAAGAGAGGGACTGGATAAGTAGATTTGAGTTAGCTGTACAGAGATGAAATTGTCCAGATAAATAATTGTCATGATTTTCTCTCTGACAGTTAATTTCTTCCTGTGGTTCACTGTCACCAGGTCTCCTTTTCTTTACTGGCTATGTCCTGGTTGACTTGCCCTGTGATTTGTAAGTATCTCTGGTAGCTCTAAGTAAAAGAGATTGTTCATTCATTCACTCATCCATTCTTTCACTGATTCATCCCTTTGTCAAAAATTACTAAAGATTTTGTACATGATAAGAACTACCATAGGTGCCAGAAGGTAGATAAATAAAATAAATCCTTGTCCTCCAAAAGCATAACTAGGGAGGGCTATCTATAAAGCAACAAACTTTTGACCCTTTCTATTACTTTCCAGGTCTCCACATGCCCACTCAGAGGCTCTGCCCATAAAGGAGCCATCTATCAAAACATACTAGGCTGTAACCCTGAAGGGACTGGAAGAAGAACTGAACTTCAAAGAGTTTTATTCAAGTCAAATCCAAATGTCACCCTTTGGATTTTAGCAAAGCCATTAATAAAACTTCTAAATTCATGTCATAAATATTATCCCACTGGAATACTTAACTGGCTTGTAAGCAACCTTTTCAGCTTTCTTATTCTTTGATTATTTTTGTGATACAAATTTAAATGTTACACTGAAAGAAAAATGTCAATAGTTTCTGTTTCTCAGAATCGTTGGTTTAATAACCAGTCATCTAAAATGTTCAATATGAATCTATTTATCTAATCATTTCGAAATACTTTTAACAAGAATACATTTATCTCAATTTTATAGACATTTGATCAAAAACATTCTAAGCACCATCACTAAACCAACTGAGAAACTAGTAGATGAGACAATAAATGCAAACATGATTTTCATATTTAATATAAGGTAATTAAAAGTGTACATATTTCTTTTCAATGGAGATAACTGCTGTGTTTCAACTAATATGAAAAATTGGAAGCCAGTAGATTCCTACAATGGAGAAAAAGGATTGTGTAAGAAAACAAAAAAATAGCATTACCAACAAAACAATTGATAAACACTGTTCTGTAATCATGGCTGGTAAGTCTTTAACAAGTGGGTTCTAAAAAAAGAAACATTTATTTTGAACAATGCCATTCTGCCTCTTTTGTACAGGTTTTTTAAACCATGAAGAATTACTTATTGGTATATATATATAAGAATATAAAATTGTTATGAAAAACGTATTTTCAGAGTTTTAGTTTTAAAAATTAATTCAAAGGAATTGCCATAGCCCAAACAACCCCAATGAGAGGTATAGAAAGATCAAAGGTGATGGTGGAGAATTATACATAGAAGATAGGTCTTAACAAATGAATATAAATGCTGAACCATTAAACTGATAGCTCTTTTAGTCTCCAGTATTTTTCTTTTTAACAAGGGCAGGCACCAGGAATAGAACCCGGGTCCTCTGGCATGGCAGGCAAGCATTCTTGTGTGCTGAGACACCATGGCCCACCCTAGTCTCCAGCATTTTAGAGCAGCTAGAAGTAAAAACCTAAAACTGTGAAATTGCAACCCATGTCAAAGTCTGAAATATGTTCTACAACTAATTGTGGTGCTGTGCTTGGAAATTTATAGCTTTTTAGTATATATGGTAGTATTCACAAAGAAAGAAGGAAGAAAAAGTTGATTTGATGATAAAAAAAGTATGTAAACCTGCTAACCTCCTATATTCTGGAGCAGCTAGAAGGAAAAATATGAGATGATCATATGGAAGTCCATGACAAACTCTGGGATCTGTCCTGTAACCACTTGATGAAGAGTGCTTTGAAAATTATTGCCTTTTTATTTCTTTGTTTTGTATATATATTATACTACACAATAAAAAAAGTTTAAAAATTAATTCAAAGTAATGGAGTTACATGTATGTCATTGTATCCTTTAGCATGCATAGAGAACTAGCATGCATGGACATTTTGGCTATTTCCACATTTTGGTAATTGTAAATAATGCTGCTATACACATTAATGTGCAAATGTCCATTTGTGACCTTGCCCTCATATCCTTTGAGTAGAGACAGCATGTAGATGGGTCTTGTTTTTTTTTTATTAATTAACGGAAAAAAAGAAATTAACCCAACATTTAGAAATCATACCATTCTACATATGCAATCAGTAATTCTTAACATCATCACATAGATGCATGATCATCGTTTCTTAGTACATTTGCATCGGTTTAGAAGAACTAGCAACACAACCGAAAAAGATATAGAATGTTAATATACAGAAAAAAATAAAAGTAATAATAGTAAAACAAAACAAAAACCTATAGCTCAGATGCAGGTTCATTCAGTGTTTTAACATGATTGCTTTACAATTAGGTATTATTGTGCTGTCCATTTTTGAGTTTTTGTATCTAGTCCTGTTGCACAGTCTGTATTCCTTCAGCTCCAATTACCCATTATCTTACCCTGTTTCTAACTCCTGATGGACTCTGTTACCAATGACATATTCCAAGTTTATTCTCGAATGTTGATTCACATCATTGGGACCATACAGTATTTGTGTTTTAGTTTTTGGCTAGACTCACTCAGCATAATGTTCTCTAGGTCCATCCATGTTATTACATGCTTCATAAGTTTATCCTGTCTTAAAGCTGCATAATATTCCATCGTATGTATACCACAGTTTGTTTAGCCACTCGTCTGTTGATGGACATTTTGGCTATTTCCATCTCTTTGCAATTGTAAATAACGCTGCTATAAACATGGGTGTGCAAATGTCCGTTTGAGTTTTTGCCCTTAATTCCTTTGAGTAGATTCCCAGTAATGGTATTGCTGGGTCATATGGCAATTCTATATTCAGCTTTTTGAGGAACCACCAATCTGCCTTCCACAGTGGTTGCACCATTTGACATTCCCACCAACAGTGGATAAGTGTGCATCTTTCACCGCATCCTCTCCAGCACTTGTCATTTTCTGTTTTGTTGATAATGGCCATTCTGGTGGGTGTGAGATGATATCTCATTGTGGTTTTGATTTGCATTCCTCTAACTGTTTTATGGTCTTAGACCTAATGTTTAGATCTTTGATCCATTTTGAGTTAACTTTTGTATAGGGTGTGAGATATGGGTCTTCTTTCATTCTTTTGCATATGGATATCCAGTTCTCTAGGCACCATTTATTGAAGAGACTGTTCTGTCCCAGGTGAGTTGGCTTGACTGCCTTATCAAAGATCAAATGTCCATAGATGAGAGGGTCTATATCTGAGCACTCTATTCGATTCCATTGGTTGATATATCTATCTTTATGCCAATACCATGCTGTTTTGACCACTGTGGCTTCATAATATGCCTTAAAGTCAGGCAGCGCGAGACCTCCAGCTTTGTTTTTTTTCCTCAAGATGTTTTTAGCAATTCGGGGCACCCTGCCCTTCCAGATAAATTTGCTTATTGGTTTTTCTATTTCTGAAAAATTAGTTGTTGGGATTTTGATTGGTATTGCATTGAATCTGTAAATCAATTTAGGTAGGAATGACATCTTAACTATATTTAGTCTTCCAATCCATGAACATGGTAAGCCCTTCCATCTATTTAGGTCTTCTGTGATTTCTTTTAACAGTTTTTTATAGTTTTCTTTATATATGTTTTTTGTCTCTTTAGTTAAATTTATTCCTGGGTATTTCATTCTTTAAGTTGCTATTGTAAATGGGATTCGTTTCTTGATTTCCCCCTCAGCTTGTTCATTACTAGTGTATGGAAATGCTACAGATTTTCGAATGTTGATCTTGTAAACTGCTACTTTGCTGTACTCATTTATTAGCTCTAGTAGTTTTGTTGTGGATTTTTCCAGGTTTTCGACGTATAGTATCATATCGTCTGCAAACAGTGATAGTTTTACTTCTTCCTTTCCAATTTTGATGCATTGTATTTCTTTTTCTTGTCTAATTGCTCTGGCTAGAACCTCCAACACAATGTTGAATAATAGTGGTGATAGTGGACATCCTTGTCTTGTTCCTGATCTTAGGGGTAAAGTTTTCAATTTTTCCCCATTGAGGATGATATTAGCTGTGGGTTTTTCATATATTCCCTCTATCATTTTAAGGAAGTTCCCTTGTATTCCTATCCTTTGAAGTGTTTTCAACAGGAAAGGATGTTGAATCTTGTCAAATGCCTTCTCTGCATCAACTGAGATGATCATGTGATTTTTCTGCTTTGATTTGTTGATATGGTGTATTACATTAATTGATTTTCTTATGTTGAACCATTCTTGCATACCTGGGATGAATCCTACTTGGTCATGATGTATAATTCTTTTAATGTGTTGTTGGATACGATATGCTAGAATTTTATTGAGGATTTTTGCATCTATATTCATTAGAGAGATTGGCCTGTAGTTTTCTTTTTTTGTAATATCTTTGCCTGGTTTTGGTATGAGGGTGATGTTGGCTTCATAGAATGAATTAGGTAGTTTTCCCTCCACTTTGATTTTTTTGAAGAGTTTGAGGAGAGTTGGTACTAATTCTTTCTGGAATGTTTGATAGAATTCACATGTGAAGCCGTCTGGTCCTGGACTTTTCTTTTTAGGAAGCTTTTGAATGACTAATTCAATTTCCTTACTTGTGATTGGTTTGTTGAGGTCATCTATGTCTTCTTGAGTCAAAGTTGGTTGTTCATGTCTTTCCAGGAACCCATCCATTTCATCTAAATTGTTGTATTTATTCCTGGTATGTTTTTATTCTTATGGTAGTGCTTGCCTGTGTTCTGCAAGAACTCAGCATGGACCAAACACTAGGCTTAGTATTTTATTTGTTTGCTCTTCTAAGAGGTTTATCTCATTTAAAAAGTACCAAGCAATACACTAAATTGTTATGTATGCCTCCATCATGACACATAGCTACTAATCATGATTTATGTTTTTTTTTTACCAACCTCATAAAAGTTAATGACAAAGGAAACCATAACTACAAGGAGGAGGGAAATTTACAGAAGTTGAAAGGAGAAAACCTTAGAAGATTCAGGTAAAAAAATATAACTTTCAAAGGAGCAATGGATTCACACAAACACACACACACACCCTCACACACTATCATGATGCTCCTCCACTTCTCCCCAAGAGGAAAATGGTAAAAATGTTTCACAGTGTTGCCTTCTCATGGTTATCGTCTACAGTCCTTGAAGGATTCTCTCCTGATCACATTCACACTTACCCCAGATTGGAACATGCCTGCTGGAACAAGTCTCACATTCTGGCTTTTTCCACCTGCCCCTCCTAAAATCTTTGTGTGTACCCCAGCCCAACCTTAATTACAGCATGTACCAGGTCAGAGGTGAACACAGGAGCAATGTGTTCAACATGCTCTGGGTCCATCTGGCCCACCCGTGGGCTACTCAGTGCTTTGGGATGAAGAGATCAGCAGCCTGGTAGTTGTTCTGCTTCCCAGGGCTCATGTGGTCCATGTATGTGCAATGACAGGGATTGCCTCCATCCTGGATGCTGAAGGGATGGTTCTATATGCCCTCCTTGTATCCTTGCTGACAAGACATCTGGGTCATTCCCATGTCCTTTGGTTGCCCAATTTTATGCCATGCTGTGGGAACAAATCCAGGGTTGGGTGGGTGGTCATAGGGTTAGATGGGAATGAAACCTGGTCAATGAAGCTAGAGTGTGACACAACAGAGGGGAGATGTTGTGACTTGGAGGTGTGAGCAAAGATCCCCAAGTGTGATACTGATGAGTCAAAGAATGAGGGTATCAACTGCAAATTCGTTGTGAATGGGGCAATTGAGGCTGGGCCTGATTTGAACAAACTTTAGGGGCCCAGTCTCTTACATAATATTCCCTAAAGTGATGAAAAGAAAAGCCCTGGTGTCCTGGGGCTTGCCTTGGTGGGCAGTAGCTTCTGGGCTGTACACTCAGGTTGAATAGAGATGTTCTCCTTTGACAGGGGCAAGGACACTTCCTAGGAAGCTTCCAGGCCAGTGCTCTTTCACATATTGGCATGCCATGTTAGAGCCTGGCCCCCGGGCACAGTGATGCTGACCTTCCTTTTGGAACCAGGAGTGGCAGACTGTGCTTCTGTCCCTCTGACCTGCATCTTTGTACTAGAGAAGAGGTCCATGGGTTGACTTGGTTATTGTGGTTTCTCTGTAAGGGCTTGAGCCACTAAGGTCTATATTACCAGCTCTGCATTTCTCCAAAAGAAGTGTCCCAAGAGAAGGAAAGCAGAAACTCCTCTGGACAGAAAATGAAAATTCTACCAGATTCTTTGTTTTCCAAGTGTTTTAAAATTTTCCTGGATGGCATGTACTTTCCTTCTCCAAACATGGATGGTGTGATCAGTGGTCTTTTCCACCATTTCCTACCAGGGAATGGTGGAGGTATGTTGTTGGGGCCCTTTCTGTCCTCTCTATACTTACATTTGCATCTTGTAAGACTCTTCACTTTATGTGAGAATGAGCATTTGCTTCTTTTTAAGGAGAACTGTTAACACCTTTATTTTGTAAAGCATTCACAGATTCCTTTTTCTGCTAGCTCTCTTCTGTCCTTGAAATTCCCATGAGCATTTGTCATTTGTTATTGTGGGCTTCATTTCTAGGAGTTTTGTTTGGCACTGAGAATTGAACCCAGATCTCTGGCATGGCAGGCAAGGATTCTGCCACTGAGCCACCATTGCATAACCCTGTTGGTTCCTTTTTAAATTTGCTATCCTTTTACTAAGAATCTGATATTTCTCATTCAGTGCTTTTCTTATCTCCCTTACTTTTTTCTCTGTATTTTCCTTTAACTTCTTCAGCATTTTTAAGTTCATTTTTTAAAGGCTTTGTTTAGTATGTCCACATTCTTGTCTTCTGTGTTGGTATTTTCTGGATTTGTATTCTTTTCCTTGGATGAGTCATGGTTTCCTGTTTCTTTGTTGTATTGTCTATGTTGATATGTTAAAATGTTAACTCTAGGCTTTATTCCCTGAGATCTTTGTCTCTAGATGTTGAAACCAGCTGGCTATAAGATGGAGATTTCCTTAAGTTTTAGCCCTCCTATCAGGAAGGTCTTCCCAAGGCAAATGCAATGTGCAGGGATTTGCCCTGTCTTTCTGTGCTTCTGCTTGTCCTGGGCTTTTGTATTATTAATTGTTTGGAGTACCTATTTAGAGGAATTTATCTGTTTCCTTTGTTACCCTTTATTTGAAGCTGGCAGACATTTTCCCCCAGATTGTCTGCCCCTATAGAATTTCTATACCCCTCTCATTGTCTCAATATACTTTTGGCTGGAGGACAAATTCTGGGTGTAGGTCATGCAGGAGAGGACTTATTCAAGTCAGTCTTTCCCAATGTCACAATGGCCAAGAAGTGAAAAATGGGGTAAAGACTGGCTCCAAAGTGTCCTGGGAATTTGATCAGGAAGGGCATCAAAAGCACCCAAAAGCTGTTATTTCCTTGCCTGCCCAGAAAATACAGCCATTCAACTAAGTTACCTCACAATCCTGATGAAGTGCATTATAACTATGTCTCCACTGCCATTGCCAATGTCTTGGAAGGGTTGAAACAATGGCTACTCTCAGGGCTGTGTTCCCATGGATACAAATTCCCTAATAAAAAGCTGTGATCAGTGATTGGTCATATCTACACCTGGCCTTGGGGAGGAATATTTTTATATGCCTTTTTGTCATCAGTGAGCTAGGAGGGGCTGGATGGTATGGCAGCTTGCCATTAGATTTGGGGAGGGTTTTGGCAGCTGCCATGTGAAGACTGCAATTTACTGTTATTTCAAGTAATTTATCAGCCTTTACCTCCCACTCTTCCCTGGATGTTGTACAGTGGTCTTCTGGCTTCAATGGTTTCATAACAGTTTCAGGCAGTCACTGAGTATTTAATTGTGATTAAGTTGGAAGAATTGAGTCCTGGAGCTCCCTATACTGTCAACCTCCCACAATCCTCCAGAATAGCACAAAAACAAAGGATGTTCCTGGTGTCTGCCCATGAAAAAAAGCAGAAAAAATAACATAAAACAGAGGGGATGCATGTAAGTAGGTATAGTAACTAGGGTTCTCTAGAGAAACAGAATCAACAGGAAATATCTGTAAATACAAAATTTATAAGTGTCTCACATAACTGTGGAGATATAGAGTCCAGAGTTTGTAAGGCAGACTGCAAGGTAAAAGCTTCAATGAAGGTCTTCAGTAAACTCTGAGGAGAGGCTAGATGGGAAACCATGGGGTTGTAAGAATCCAAAATCTGTAGTGCAGTACATGAGCTGGCAGGTCCAATAAATGTCCTCAAAGAGCTCTCAGGAGAGGCTCGCTAGCTGTAGCAGGAAGTGATTTTCTCTTCTGAATCCTCTTTAAAAGGCTTCTGGTGGTTAGATTAAGCATCACACATTGCAGAAGACATTCCCCTTAGCTGATTGCAAATGCGATCAGCTGTGGATGCCATCAACGTGGTCATGATTTTTAAGTACTTGAAATGTCCTCATAGCAAAACACAGGCCAGTGCTCACCTGACCAGACAACCAGGCACCACCCCCTGACCAGGTTGACATGTGAGCCTGACCATGACTGCAGGGAATGGGGAGTTAATGCATAATTGATATGAAATTTCTGTTCAGGGTGACAGAAAATCTTATGGTGATGATTGTTGGTGATGGTAGTACAATACTGTGCTCATAGTAAACAGTACTGAAGTATATATTTGAAATAGTTTAAAAGAGGAAATTTTAGGTTTTATATATGT
Organism: Tamandua tetradactyla; assembly: GCF_023851605.1. NCBI lineage: Eukaryota > Metazoa > Chordata > Mammalia > Pilosa > Myrmecophagidae > Tamandua > Tamandua tetradactyla. Next base: position 94,425,400 of record NC_135330.1, on the reverse strand, counting down.
TAGTATAATAAAAGTTATTTAAAAACCATGGGACTGCACAACAGAAACAGTGAACATCAATATAAACTATGGATATAAATAATGGGACAATTATAATGATACTCTCATCAATTATAAAAAAGATGCCATACAAATGCAAATTTGTAATAACAGAAGGTATTTGTTGTTATTGTCTGTATATTTCTGTAAACTTTAATCTTTATAATCAAATGTCATATGAAAAAAAATATGTTGTATCCTAAAGTATAATTAATATATTAAAGGCTTAAAAAGCAGCTTTCAATTTTGGAAAAGAATGGAATCTGTTATAAAAGGAAAATGATCCTATTGAAATTATCATGAACTGAAAACAACCTAGAGAAATAACTCAATAGGTTGGCTGGTAAAATGTTGAGACCCATTTTTGGTAACAATTGAATGACTGGAACATAGGACACAAGCTTCAAGAAAGTATGAAAACCGAGAGAAATGGGTGGAGAGCAAGTAAACGTGTGAGTGGTATAATATGTTGAATTGGGATACTACAAAGAATGAAATTGAGAGAAGATATTGGGGCAATATTTGGAGATTCCAAAATTTATATATAACTTTAATCCACATTTCAAGGAGCATTTGCACTACATGAGGCTAAAAAAACATAACGAGACAAGAAGAGTTAATCAGCCGAAAGCAATAACTATACTTAGAAGTGTGTAGGCAAAAAATAAAAGCTGATCTTACAAGGGAAGAACAGCTACACTGAGACCTGTGTTTTCCAATTTAAACAATGGATGCTGGAAGAGAATGCACTGGCAGGGAAAGACAGCCAAACCAACAACTTGACATCCTTCAAGAACAAAACTGAGAATTGCCATTCTACAGATGAAATCACCAGACAACATAAAGGGAAAGGCCAAAAATGGCCAAGAATGGATGCAGAGCATGGCATGGAAATCCTACAGCAAGGGGATCTTGCACTGACACAATGATTCACTGTCTATACAGAAAAGTGCATGAAAATAGCATGTGTCCATCTATGTTGATGAGTCAAGAACGTCTTTAATGGTAACAAGTTCTTGCATAGGTTAATCAGAATAATTTCCATCTAGGGGTCCCAAAATAAAAACATGCATCAAGGTCATGAATGAAGAGGAAAGGTGGAAGAAATTTAAAGACTGGAATAGAGTCTGTTAAATTTCAGCTCATTCAAAGTGGACCCTGGACCAGAAAATTGGATTCCTGAGAAAATTGTTGAGTCTCAAAATGGGCTCTACCTTAGTAAATATTATTAATTTCCTGTCCCTGATAATGATTATGACTAGATGAAAGGTTCACTTGAGGACAAAGTATGGCAAACGAGTTGCAAGAGCACTTGCACCTTGGAGAGGAAGTTGAAGAATACACTATCTTTAATGGATCCTTAGGGTTATCTTTAAGTCTAAAGTGTGTTCACAAGAAGGCTTTTATTTTTGGAAGTTGCCCCTAAGTATGGATAGACTCTTGGATCTGATTCATGACTCCTTGTGAACTTGGGTCAGATTTCTGTTTTATTCTATGTTCTGTTTAAAATTTCTCTGTTGTTTGGTTTGGGTGAAATGTGTGCATGAATTTAGTTTTGCTTGTGATTAGGCAGGTGTTGGTAGTATTAGGGTGGGACTCGCAAGTAGGATACTGGGTCTCTGAGGTGAAACCTCCCATCAACCTGAGCCCTACATTCAGGGCATTCACCCTCTCACTCCTTAAAAACCATCCAAGTGCATGCACTCATACATACACACATGCACACACTCAGGATGCTTCTCAGTTGTTGGCTCTGATTCAGGCTCTCAGGTGGCCAACAATATCTGGCCATGCATATAACCAAACCTCAAATGTTTAGAAAATAAATAAAAAAATAGTGAGACAGATAGAATGATACAGAAAATATGGCAACATATTAAAAGTTGGTGGAACTGGGTATTGTTGTGTGAGGTGTGCTGGAATTTTATGGGTTTTGCATTATTTTTGCAACAACCTCATAGGATTGAAAGCACTTCAAATAAAAAAGTTGAGAAAGGAACTTTGTGGCTCTTCCCTTCTTCAGTCACTGCATGCAGTCCTGGAAAGACCATCTCAAGCCCTTGGAGTGGTTGTGAAAGATGGAAGTAGAGTTACTAGGTTACAAAGGAACCATTAGAGTTATATAGAGGAAGTTAGTAGCTGGGAAGAACTGTGGAATAAAGAGAACAGAAAGCCTAGCATTCAAAACTAATGAGATACACATAAAGTATACAAATTTTGAGGCCAACATCTTGCATCACTGTTCAAAAACAGAAGCTGGATTCAACTTATTGCAAGCACAGCATAAAAGCCCTAAAACTGTCCTTTAGGTGACCCCTGCCTTAATAGCAGAGTAAAAGAGACACCCAGAGGTGGAGACTTTTTGCCATTTATGAACATGCAATGTAAGAAATCATATTAGTCAACATAGGATTATATATTCCTAGGGACAAGCTCATTAAGTAGTAGCCAACAGATGATTATAGATGCAAATTATGCTAGCTTTATGCACAACACCTGACTCCAAGCTACACAAGACTATATAAGCCAAAGATAGGAAAGCTCAGGGGTTCTGACTTCTGGATGAGGATCAGATCTTTGTTTCTGTCGACACAGTTAAACTCTTTAAATCACCTACTTACTTGTATTCTTCTAAATTAAAGCAGCCACAATTGGTTTTCTAAGACATTGGTGGCTTCTCAACCTAACAAAGCCACCCTCAAATGAGCCAGACACTGAAAGCTGTTCCCCAAGCTGCTCCTTTTGGCTGCCACCACCCCTGTGGCATCTACCACTTCAGAGGACCTGAGAGTCATCACTGACCAGTAATAAGAAGCACCCAGATCTTAGAAACAGGGCATCAGGGAAAAATGGCTGATTTCAGGGCTGTAGAAGGAATTGTCCACAGTGAGCTTAGAGTATCTTACAGCTAGAAAGAAAGGAAACAAAAATGCAATGTGTCAAAGAGATCTATCTAAAGGAGAAAGAAATCAGCTTATAGGGCCCTAACTGGCCAAATTAAGAAAAAACTGGAACATTAGAAGAAGTAAGGAAATTAATAGGTGATAATCTATTTAATTAAATAGGAATGCATGGGTCCATGTTCAAACAGCCAACACATGAGCACATACATACATACACATATATAGTTTAATGAAAGATAGATCTTTACAGTTTCAAAGCCCTCCAGATAAAAAAAACATTTACACAGAGAGGAAAAGAGTAACCTTATAGGGCAAGCTTGATGGACCAGACTAACCAGGTGCTCTGAGGAACACCAACAGTGATGAGACAACTGAAATCAGGAGTACCTGGCATCCTTTCTGCATTATTCCTCCCAAAGATGCACAACTGGTAGCATCAGGCACAGCACAGAGGGGGCACTTTATGGAATAACTGACCTGCAATAGCCAAAGCATCAAGTCATGAAATCAATGGAAGACTGGGGAACTGTTCCAAATGGAGGAGCATTAAAACACATCAACAAAAGACAGCACATGATGCCTTTTGTGTGGCTGCTTTTGCTATCAGAGGACATTATTGGGATGACTTGCTAAACTTTAATAGGATCTGATGGCAGTAATGTCTCAGTGTTGATTTCCTGATATTGAAGCTGTAATATGACTTCATAGGATTCCTTATCTGAAGGAAATACACAAAAAAATATTAGGGGACCAATCATGTATTTCATCAATAAATGGTTCAAGGGAAATAAAAATACTCTTTGTACTCTCTTTGTGAATTTTCAGTACCTTTGTGATTTTTCAAAATTAAGTATACCAGAATCATCCTTTCAGGGTAGTGAGAATTTGTCACTGAATGAGCTGAGGCACATATCATCACTGATAAATATGTGCACAGCTTGGACATGCAGAGTTCTTGAGGATGAAAGTGTGATGTGAATGACAGTGAATCTGAGTCTGAGGTCTGCAGAAAGGGAAAGGGTGAATGAGAGCTCTCCTGAGTTGTGCTGACAAAGGGCTCTGAGGTGTGGTTGTCCCTGCCCCAAGAAGGGCTGCCTGTTTTATCAAGCCTGTGTTTCCAGAAACCCTGGGCACCCAAGCTAGCTTTGACTCTGGTTTCACTGTCACACCATCATGATATTTGCTACCCTTTTGTAATGCTTACCAGCTTATTTCAGTCTCCAATGCTGGTCTGTGAGTCCCCTAAGGGTATGAACTTGATTTTCCTCCACAGTGTATAAACACAAGCTGCTCAGTGAACACTGATGAATGAACAAATGGGGGAGGCCAATATCAAAGAAGGATTCCTGCACTTGACATTTCCTGAGTCATGCTTGTGAAAGGCAACAGGCTGAGACAGAGGGCTGCATATGACACTACCCTCTCAGGAACTTGTGAGTTCAGCACACCTACCCCTAACACTGGGGGATTATCTGACCACATTTGTCTTCTGTCTGTTCCACATTGCAAGTTCTATCACTAGTTCCATTTAACAGGGTGGGAAAACAGAGGCACAGGGAGGTCAGGAGAACCTGTCCAAGATTACACAGCAATGTGTGACTGGGTTTGGAAGTGAACAAATGAGAAAGCCATGAGAGATGCTCATGCCAAAATATTAAGGAGAAAGGAAGGACAGACATGCAATGGGGTCATATAGAGACAGGAACAGAGGCCTCATCCCTGCTAGGATCCAACCTCTGCCTCTGGCCAGCCTTTGGGATTCCAACGCCTACCTTTCTGTTCCATCAGCTTAATGTTCACAAGAGAAAGAGAAAAAGTGCAGAAGCAGTGCTTAGAGACAACACTGGGGCAGAAGAGGGACTCAGAAAAGAATGGTTGTTACTAAGTCAATTATATTTTAAAAGACAAAATACTAGAAATAAATAAAAGACAACCACTGCACCATATTCTTTTTTTGTAAGTCTACATCCCCTGTTCCCTGAAGGAAGCTGCCCCCTTGTAGCCATGTGGACTCCTTGCTTTTGGTCCCTCCATTGAATGGTACAGCCCTCTCCACTCTCAGCTGTCAGGGACTGCACTCTCCTGGTCCTGCTGTCCCACCGCAGGAGCACAGCAGGGTCTGAAGAGATGAGGTTGTCCTGCTGGCCATAGGGACAATAGTACCTGGGAGCAGTGGATGTGAGAGGGTCTTGTGTCAGGAATGAACAGTAGTTCCTGAAGTCTTTGCATGGCCTCTGGGGATGGTAGAAGGTCATTTCCCTCATCCCCCGCTGAAAGCAGAGTTAAGTCTTAGGAAAGGAGACTCAGCCATGCCCAAATGCCAAGCCTCTTCCCATCCAGCTTGGTGAGGGCTTCCAAGCAGGTAGGAGCACCCACTGGTTGGGAGAGGCCATTGCCACTGCTTGCATCTACCATCTTTACCATTTTTTCTGCCTTTGGTCTCAACCAACAATTCATAATTATAAATCTAGGCCACTTAAATCCACAGGACTTCGTGCACCTCTTCAAATTTATCCACACAAACACCTCCCTTGGGCCTTACAATGATTTTGCCTTCTCTCTGGCAACTGACCCTAGCAGCACAATTATTTATAAGCATAAAATGGCTTTCACAGCCCCACCTGGTCAACGCTCAGCCACAGATGATCCTCTGACCCCAATCTGATGCCAGCTTTCATTGCAGCAATTTCACCCCCATAACAAATTGAACCAACACCTGACACTGGATTCCAGCCATTGAGAAAACCCCTGAACCTGTGATGTGACACTGCCTGTGTCTAGCAAGAATGACATTGGGTGAATGTGAAGCTTGTGGAAAGTCAGCAGTCCATCCCCAAAACACAAGGACCCTAGGCTGCTGGACATTTACATGACCATGCAGGCCTGTACAAAAGCTTTGGCACCACTAGTAATTGGAAAACCAATTGGAGACTTGTTGGAGCATCAAGCTTGTTTCCAATGCCAGTTTCTCCTGCCATGGTCTTCCCAGTTGTGGACAACCCAACAGGGGCTCTGCTGATGACCTGGTGCCTTTTCTGTCCACAGTAAAAGGACCACAACTCAGAGAATTGTGATGCAATTGAGTGAGCAGGGGCTGAGTCCAGGGTCTCCTAGCAGAAGGTCCTCCTCCACCAACAGTGTGTGTTTCCTGCTCCATCTGCCCTGGTCCCATTCTCACTCCTGCCCCTTGCATGGTAGCCACCCTTATGTCCCTGAGAGATGGGAATCCTGCCTGCTGGGCTCAGAGCTACCCACTAGCTTCTCTTCTACAATGAGCACTTCATTGATATCTATACCCCCACATTGGAAGTGCTCAGTGCCTGTACACAGGGGATGCTTAATATGCATCCACTGAAGCCACAGGATTGGCAAAGTTTTGCCTCAGTGTGGCAAAATAAAGCCTCTTTCCAGTCAAGACAGGACTTTGCATCAGACCATGAGACCCTGTCCTGTGACCACCAGCACATGCTGTTTGTGAAACACTCAGGATACCCCTGTGGAGTTGCCTAGGGGAGAAGGCTGAGGTAAGAATTAGGAAACTTGCACTCAAAGGCAAGCAGCATGGGGGGTGGATTTTTAGATGGGAAGAGTATCCAGATGGAAACATGCTGAGAGGGTATAGTTTGGGCAGAATTTGCCAAGGGGAGTTTTTTTGGGGAGAAGGAGCATGCTGACAGGGAAGCAGTCTGGCTGGGCAGCTTTATAGGTGGGAATTGTTGTGGAGGGAGCATCCTGCATGGGAAGAGTTTGAGGAGCACAAGCTAAGGGGAGTGTTCCAGTTTGTAAGCAGTGTAATAGGACATACCAGAAAAACAATGGCTTTTAAGAATGGGAATTTATTAAATTGCAATTTTACAGTCCTAAGGTGAAAATGTCCAAACTCAATCATCCAGGGACAAATACCTTGGTTCAAGAAAGGCTGATGGGTCCAGAACACTTCTGTCAACCGGAAAAGCACATGGTGATGTTTACTAGCTTTCTCTCCAGGTTTCTTCAATGGCTTCCCTATGAACATTTCCTTTCATCCTCAAAAGTCTCCAGCTGTGTCCACTGTCCTGGCTCTATTGGTCTAAAGCTTCCTACAAAATGGTTCCTTCTTAAAGGACCCCAGTCAGTAACCACACCTTGAATGGGTGGAGACACATCTCCATGGAAACTATATAATCAAAATTACCACCCACAATTGGGTGGGTGGCATCTCCATGGAAACAATAAAAAAGATCCCACCCAGCAATACTGAATGAAGTTGAAAGGACTTGGTTTTTATGATATATAATAGGTTCAAACTGGCACAGGGGCTAGCCTTGGAAGTGTGCTTTGGGGGTGAAAATGCCAACGGGAGCATATTGGAGAGGTGGGTTTGGGAAAATGTACCCTAGAGTGAATTCTGGCTGTAAGCCTGCTAAGGGGAGCTTCCTAGGGGAAAGGGAGCATCCTGACAGGGGAACAGTCTGTATCAGGAGTATTCTAGAGGAATCAGGTGTAAGGAAGAGCAGTTCAGGCGGGGAACTGCTTGGCAGAAGCAGCCCCACTTCTACTCTCACCTTTTGGTCCTTTTGGGGGTTACTCCCCACACCCAAGGCAAAATCCTGCAGCTTCTCCTACACCTCTCTAGGAAACTCCTGGTTCTTCACAGCCTATGAGGATAGGGAGGATAGTAGTGGATGCTTGGACAAAGACAGTGAGGAGAATGCTTATTAGAACATGATACCTGAAATCTGCTCCTTGCCCAAGGACCCACCTACAGGAATCCCCTTCTCCCTCCCCCCACCACTTCTCTGTCCTCAGACCTGAGAGAAGGAGCTACTAGCTCCCTCCCCATAGACTCAGAAGGTGTACAGGTGCCTGGCACACCTGCAAACCCCAGGTGAGCGCTATGGGTTTAGGGCCATAACAGGTCTCCTGGTGCCCCCTCCTGGGCCTGGCTCCTTCCATGGGTGTAGTAGAATACTGCCTGCTTCCTATGCACAAGCTTGGCAGGCAACTGTCTGTTCCATGGAAGATTATTGTATATGTGGACAAAGGATCAGCTGTCAGTTTTTCATTTGCTGTTCCCCAAGGAGCTCTGAGGGAAAGACCACCATTCATAGTGACCATAGTGACACCTGGACACTGGGCACTGCAATCTGAGCAGTAACTTTATAATGGATGATTCCTGCCCACACCACTTTGAGGGGCCTGAACACTGCCCCACATAGGACCTAAGTGGGTGGGATATGGGCTGGATGGGGCCAGGGCTGGCTGAACTGGAGAGGACTTTACACAGAGTGATTGTCACTCAGCGTGTGTCCCCTACTTAGCCAAGTCAGTGGCTCTGGGATTCTTCAACCACAGAGTAGAGCTGTCACTCTCCAGGACCAGCCCCTGAGGGCTAGGGACTCTGCCCTTCCACCCTCACCTGTCACCTACAGGGAACAGGACTTGCATGTCTGTTGCCTGCAGCCCACACTCACATTTTACCTCAGGCCATGCTCCTGCTACAGCTCCCTCCAGGCCCCTGAAACCACTCCTTGACCTGGGGCCCACACAGCACTCAATCCATTCTGGAGCATTTGTCATCCCCTCATGACATCTGTTCCTCTCCCTTATCATCTCCCTGCTGTCTCCCATATCCTCAATACCATCAAATCCAGGATGGGGCTTCCTCCTGTCATCACTTCTGCTATACAAAGGACTCCCAGATCTTGGCCTTGTCCTGCACCCACCCTAGCCAGGGGCCCCAGTTGTGAGTACCAGGAAGCAGCCCTCACATACAGTGACTAAAGACCCCACACCTATGTGTGCTAGTTTGAAAGTATTATGTACCCCAGCAAAAACATATTTTAATCCTGATTCAACCTTGTGGAGACAGTTGTTTTTTTAAATCCTGATTTAACATTATAGATGGGAAGATTTTGATTAGATTGTCTTCATGGAAATGTGACATGCCCAATTGTGGGTGTGATGTTTCATTAGATGGAGATGTGACTCCACCCATCCCAGGATAGTCTTGATTAGTTTACTAGAATCCTTTAAAAGAGGAAACATTTTCAAGAGACAGAAATGACAGAAGCCTCAGAGTGGACAGGGAGAACAGATGTAGATGCTGAGAGATCAATTGCTTCAGAGAAAAGAGACATGGATATTTGAAGAAGCTTGGAACCCAGCAGACTTCACCATGAGATGATAAGCAAACCAGAACCTGGAGAGGCAAGGGAAGCAAAGAGATGAAAGTCAACTCCAAAGAAGTAAAGTGAGAGCCCACAGTAGCAAAGGCTGAAAGCAATGAAGTCCAGGAGCAAGGGAACAGCAGATGCCAGCCTCATGACTTTCCAGCTGACAGGTGTTTCCTGATCCATTGGCCTTTCTTGGGTGGCCATCAGGGGACTGACATGAGCATGTCCTATGGGCCTGTGAGGTGGCCCTGCCTCTATAGGGCTATTCCGCTTGTAGTGTTGGTGGGGGTGACCCTGCTGTCTCAGGCTCTCACTGCTTATCCACTCAGGGCTTTTGTAGACAGCAAACATAGATTCCCAACCAGCACTTGTCTATGCTCTGAGCAGGCCCCTTCCTGGAGACTGGGAGTTGGGCTCCAGTTTCCACTGTGCTCTAGGAGAGGCAGGTCAGTCAAGGCTCAACCATGCCTTCCTTCACAAGTTTTTGGGCTTTGGATGGATGCAGCCAGAGAGTTGGCATAGTTTTGGAATGACAGCCATTATGACCTGGAGGGTAGGAGGCTGGATGTGGCAATGTTGACCCCTTGCAGAGGTTCCACTGCAAGAAAAGGTATGTGTTGGTCATGGGTTATGTCTTCCCTGGGCTCTAACACACATGCCATCTGTTGGCAGCCCACCTATGAAGCAGCAAGTACTGGAGTCCCTGGTACCCTAGTGCTGTGCCCACTGCCTGAGCACATGCACCTGTCCCAACAGAGCAATGGCTGAGGCATATAGCCCCCTCCACACGCTGTTCTCTCTGCCATGCTCACTTGTCAGGACAACCTGCTCACATCACCTATACATGCTGTGGTAGTTAGATTCAGTTGTCAACTTGGCCAGGTGAAAGCACCTAGTTCTGTTGCTGTGGACATGAGCCAATGGTAGGTGAATCTCATCTGTTGCTAATTACATCCGCAGTCGGCTAGGAGGCGTGTCTGCTGCAATGAGTGATGTTTAACTTAATTGGCTTGCACTTAAATGAGAGAACGCAATGTAGCACAGCCTAAGAAGCTTGGCATTCCTCATCTCAGCACTTGCAGCTCAGCCCGGGCCCTTGGAGATGGAGAAAGAAATCACCCCGGGGAAAGTTGTTGGAACCCAGGGGCCTGGAGAGAAGACCAGAAGAGACCATCCTGTGCCTTCCACATAACAAAGAACCTCAGTGGAAAGTTAGCTGCCTTTCCTCTGAAGAACCAACAAAATAAATCCCCTTTTATTAAAAGCCAATCCATCTCTGGTGTGTTGCATTCCGGCAGCTAGCAAACTAGAACACATGCCCACTCCTACTCAGGAGAGAGTGAGCCCAGAGAAGACATAACCCACGACCAACACATACCTTTTCCTGCAGCAGAACCTCTGCAAGGGGTCAACATTGCCACACCCAGCCTCCTATCCTCCAGGTCATAATGGCTGTCATTCCAAAGCTATGCAAGCTCTCTGGCTGCATCCATCCAAAGCCCAAAAACTTGTGAAGGAAGGCATGGTTGAGCCTTGACTGACATGCCTCTCTTGGAGCACAGTGGAAACTGGAGCCCAAGCTCCCAGTCTCCAGGAAGGGGGCCTGCTCAGAGCATGGACAAGTGCTGGTTGGGAATCTATGTTTGCTGTCTAAAAACCCCTGAGTGGATAAGCAGTGAGAGCCTGAGACAGCAGGGTCACCCCCACCAACACTACAAGCAGAATAGCCCTATAGAGGCAGGGCCACCTCACAGGCCTATAGGACATGATCATGTCAGTCCCCTGATGACCATTGTCTTTGGAACCCCTCAACCCTCACATGAGGTAAGCACAGCTCTCAGCATGTCCTCTTTGGGCGAGTACAATACACAGAGAACACAAAGGACAGGCCTTCATCAGAGGGCCAAGGAGATGTGGAGCATGGCCTGAGGACAGGTGACCTAAACCTACTCTGAAGGACCTCAACCTCAAGCAAGGCTGGCCTCAGGTCTCTCCATTCTGGGCAGAGCAAAACAGGGTACCACTTCTGTGTCTGTCAAAAATGCACCAACCAGAAGCAATCTGGAATGACCTGCTTCCAAGAAATGAAATTTCCAGATAACTGAGAACACTGGTGTTGGCCTGGGCAAACTGTCTGTCATTTGTAGAACTCCATTTTCTACCATGTGAGGCTTCCTTGCAGACTGTGGTAGCCTTCAATGCTACAAACAGTAACTGAGAAAGGGATTGAGAGATCATTTTGTGAGGAGGCCAGATTTTCTTCTGGAAAAAGAACTGTTCAGTGTTCTCTCCAGGCACAAAAAAACCCTGCCCCACTAGGCTTTGACTCTTCAAGGCTGGGATACCCTGCCCTTTGTGAGAAATGCATGGTCTGTTGCAGATGTAGCTTCATTGTGCCCTTACTTGCTGGGTGCCACCAGTGACCTTTCTTGGATCCTCCTTTTGCCCAAGAGGTCTACACAGGCCTCAATTGTCCCTGCCCTTAGTGTTGTGGTCTTGCCATTCCTTGAGGTCACAGCACAAAGGGGCCCCTCAGAGAGGCCTCCCCATTCTACCCAACCTTAACTAATGACATCTCTTCCCTGGGTTTGCTATTCTGATGCCCCTGGTTGCCTCTGTGGTTATTATTACAATTCTGATATTGCCTACACTTGTCTATTATCATCATTCATTTAATTTGGCAAATTTGCAAAGATAGTGCCCCTCCTAGACATCAGGTGTTGTGTGATGTGTCAGTTCAGTCAGTGATGTGCAAAATCACAGCAGCCCCTCTTGGTGTACCAGCAGTGCTGTGAGGGGATATAGATGATACTCAGGGAAACTAATAAACAGGAGAGTAATTATAACCTAAATAATGAGCCATACAGGTGGTCATGAGGGTGAGCTACATGAATGGGGGGAATCAGGAAATTCTCTCTGAGGAGTAAAGTTGACACAGAAGCCTCAAGAGTCAGAAGGCACCAAGGATAGTAGGAGCCATGCTGCTACCACCAGAAGCAGTAAGAATGTGTGCAAAGGAGTTGAGCTAGTGAACAACCATAGAGGTCTAAGATGCAGAGGCAACTAGCAGATTCATTGGGGGGAAAGACTGGTAAGAAGTTGGGCAAGAGCACAGGGTCTGGGAGCCACTGAAGCAGGCACATGACATTGTCCCCTCTGTACTCACAAAAATCCTGCCATGAGTTGGGTTAAGAACCCATTTGAGGGACAGGAAATTACACAGGGTAAGGGTCAGGTCGACAGTATATTTGCTCTGTGGATATGAAACGGAAAATAGAAAGAATCGCTTCAGTTTAACCCCAAGAGCCTGTTTCTGCCTGAAAACTTGCAGAGTTGAAGAACTCATTATACAAGCTTCATTCCATCATTCGTCAGATTCTCCTTATATTGAATGAAATCTGTCTCTAATTTTGTACAGATTCCCCCATGTCCCTCTCTACCCCCCACTTCCAAGTCTTGTGTGGTTAAGGCCGTACTTTCCAACTTCCATCCTTAATTGAACAAGTTTAGTTTGCAACAATTATATTTCAAAGTGGCTCCAGCACTAACCCCAGTAAATTTAAGTATTTTGTAAAAGAGAACTGCCCTTTTTATTGAAGATGCTCTTCATACAGAATTATATAAAAATGATTAAATTTGAGCCAAATGACAGAGGGATTACTAGAGAGAATGCAGTCAGATGGTCTCAAACTTAGAGTTCATCAAAATTCAATCATTCAAAAAGGAACCTATTATGTCCCAGGCATGGTGGAGGCTCCTGGAGTTGAGGAGATAGCAGGACACACAAAAATTAAGCAGAAAGATCCACTAGACAACAGAATATATGAGACTAGTAGTGCTTGGGAGGACAATTAAGGGTAGGGGCATTTCCAAGAGTTCACCCAGGGGGTAGCTGAGTATAGATTAACACTCTGAAGGAAATTTAGAAAAACAGCAAGGGGACCAACCAAATTCTGGAACAGCTGTGATACAACAGAAATAGCACTGGACTTAGGGTCAAAAAGTCTGAAATCTAGGTTTGCTCTGCCATTCAATGTGAACCCCAAACTCTCACTGCTTCTTCCTCTGTAAGAGACATATAATGTGGTGGCTAGAATGTTGTTATACAAATATGTGAAAGCACCTGGCAGATAGCAGGGCACTCAATAAATAATTGTTGACTGGAAAAAAAAATAACCATCTGGAGCTAAAGTCCCAGATATTCTCAACAGTAGAGTATGCCAGAATGGGCAGTGGAAGGTATAAGAACACTAAAATTTTTATTCTTATTTAAGAGGAAGATATAGTTACTCTAATTGTTGGCAGATTTGTTAAATTGTTATAAAAATATGTTTAACCACTAGAGAATAGAAATTGATGGTACAAATTCCAAATCACCAAGGAGGAAATATAATGGAATAAAAAATAAAATAAAATACATTCAGCAAAGGGCAAGAAATAAACAAGGGATAAAGAACAATAAAAATAGGTTATCAGGAGAGTGACAACAGAACCAACAGAGCCAACACAGCCAGAGATCTCTGGAGCAGAAAGAAAACGTTCCTGGGGAAGCCTTATGAAATGAGAAGAAAAACTAGCAGACATTGCTGTGTGCCTTTCCAGCTGGCAGAGGTGTTCTGGACCCACTGGCCTTTCTTGAATAAAGCATGGCCAAGAACTTGGAAATTGAAATCCAGCAACATATTTTGGTGAGCCAGCCAGGAGTGAGTTCTCTTCTACAGTCATCTGGACTGTCCTCAGGAAACAGGAAACTTAGAGGAAAAAGGGTGTTCTCTTTTTCCTTTTCCAGAAAAAAAAAGGGAAATGCCAAAAGTCAATATAAACTAAAAAAGATGGGGAAGAATAACTCTCGAATGGGTCTTTCAATTACAACAGTCTGTAAAAGAGAGGGAAAGTAGTCAGAAATTCCCTGTGCTCAGATATTTTTGGCTCTCTATCAACACAAGGATTAAGAGAGACTTGTTGCTTGTGTTATGCCCATTCTCAATTTCCAGGAAAGGAGAAAATACTTGTTTGTTAAAAAGCATGAGAAAATATGCCACCAAGCTGGTTAGTTGTAATAAACTAAGGGAGAGCACTCAGGAGAAAGAGGAAAACCCAGCTCTGTTCCAGGGGAGGTTAGTTGAAGCCTCAAAGTCGTATACTAATAAAAGCCCAGATTCCTGGGAAGGTCATATTTTTCTGGGCCAGTCTGCCCTTGACTTCTGGAAATAGCTGTAAAAGCTCTTGCTGGGCCTGCACACTTCCACTAATGAGTTATTAAAAACTGCCTTTTCTGTCTTTAACAATAAGGCCAAAGAGGAGGTGAAGGCAATGAGAGGTAAGCAAAGGAACAGAGAAAAGGCTCAGCTTATTGCAGTCACTGTTAAAAGTGCCCTGTCCCCTCAAGGTCACCCAAATCTGGGCTCCAGCTTCAACGGCCTGCTTCAACTGTCTGTTGGAGGGTCACTGCCAGAGAGGGGGCCAGCCAACTCTTGAGATGACCCTCAATCTCAGGACCCACAGAGAACTTGGCCCAGGTAACACCAACATGGGCATCAGGTCCAGGGGCCGCACTGTCTCCTGAAGGAGGGGGGCATCCCCTCAATCCCTGCCAGTGACAAGTGAAGTAGGCTGAGGGAGTCTGTGGCCATGTATGGCTCTGCTGACTTCACATCTGACCATCAACCTAGAGGAGCCTCCAATGAAACTCAACTTGGCAGAAAGCAAATCTCACTCCAAAAGGAAAACTGTTACAAAGATTTGTTCTCTTGCCTTGTAAAAGTAAGTCTAGAAGATTTCACACCAAACCAGTGCTGATGTAAAGATTTTCAGCCATTCCAACCATCCCTCTGAATTCTTCCCCTCCCAACCAAAAATGAGATGGCCAGAAAGTTCTGTGCCCTGTCAGGCAGGATCTACACCTCCTGACAAGCCAGAAGCTGCTACAGAAGACAGACCCTCACCCTCAGGACCCCTTAAGATTAAGAGGTAAGAACTCTTTGAAGAGGGATTTGAGGCAGGCTAGAATAGGGAGAGATGGGAGGAGAGAGAAAACATGAAGGATACATTGAGCAAGGGTGGTCAATTAAGTTCAGGAGGACCTGTGTCTTGGACAACCTGCCTGGAGCTACCACTTATGGGAGACACCCAGTGGCAGCAGACCCATCTGGAATGAAAGACCCCCACCTAAGTGGGTCATCCATAGAGAAGAGTGGAGCCAACCAACCCATCCAAATGCACTATCTACCACCAGGCACTGCCCTAGAGAGAGGGGAGGGAAGAGAAATCCCTGAAGGAGGAAGGGGGAGGGGAGTATGTAAAGCCAATCTCTAGAAGTGAATGAGTCTATATCACCTATTCCCTCCCACCTTTCTTCTTTGCTTTCTTGTGAGAGTGCCTGCATATCTTCTCACATTTCTGTTCAATAATTTTTCTGCCTGCTTAAAAAAATTATGTTGGCAGGAATAAATCAAAGTATATCAGCAATCACCAAATAAGTTCATTTAAAACTTTCTGGGAGAAAAATTCATAGACCATCTGAAATCAAATGACACAGAATACAATTTTTTAAAGGGGATGAAGAAAAGATATACTTTTCTCTAAACAATGACTACAAAAATTATTATAAAAGTGGTATAGCAAAACTAATATCTCAAAAACAACATATGAGGTAGGAAGACTTAAGTAGGATAAAATTGAATCTCTAGAATTAACGAATGAAACATGCAATCTGATAAGAAGATACATTAGTCATGAACTTTTATGTATCTAACCACAAAACTAAACATATAAATATATGTGGGCATACACAAATCAGTGTGTATATGTGCATGTACAGCAAGCAGACTGATGAAAATGCAAGGAGAAGATGAAAATGCCACACTGATAGAAGCAGACTCTACTGTATCCTTTCAGCAATGAGAGAGCAGGGGAAGAGGAAGAATGGGGGAAGACACAGAGAGAGAATATTATAGGAAAAGATAATTTTTAAATTCAGTTAAGAAGAACTTAAAAAACTATTAAACAGGGTAGGCCATGGTGGCTCAGTGGCAGAGTTCTTGCCTGCCATGCCAGAGACCTGGGTTCGATTCCCATGCAAAAAACAAAAACAAAAACAAAAAACAACCTAATATACAAATAGCATTTATAAAGTTTTCATGACTTTTTAAAAAGTTTCCAGATATTTTATAAAATATTAAAAGATCTAGTCTTTGAAAAATGAGAACAGAACCAAAAGCCACTTCATACCAGAACCAGATGAGTACATCAGAAAAATTATGACTGTTTCAGAGAATAAGAAAAGCCCATGAACCTAGCCTCCTACCAAAATGCAAAGATAAAATCAAAACAGCAGTTTAATTTTTCTGTCTCCTATATAAAACATTAGCAAACTTATAATCCAGCTATGAATTAAGAACAATATATCATGGCAAGCCAGGTTTAACTCAGGAATTACCAAAATGGTTTAACATTAGGAAAGGTGCTAATAGATTGTAATTGAAACCCCATACAGTCATCTCAATAAAGGCTGAAAAGCATTTTCTAAAATTCAAGAACCGTACCTGAGTAAATAAGCCAGAGATAGATGACAACATCTCCAACTTTATAAAGCCTTTTTACAGAAAGCTGCAATTGTATAAAAGATGACTCATTAGCAGAATTCCTATTAGAATTAAGGGCAAGAAAAAAAAAGAGAGATGATCCACTCTGCATTATAAGCATTATAAGCAGAGCCTATCCAATGAAAAAGTTATACTAATAAATAAGTGGTATAAAGATTGCAAGGAAATCAAAAATTGCAAAGAAACAATCTTCTACTTCTAAAAGAATTCAAGAACTTTACAGATAAACTATTGTAATGAGTCCAATAATGTGACAACAACAACATCAAATTAACACAAATCAATAATTAACTTAAATGTCAACATTTATGCCTTAGACATAATAGCAAACAATATCTCTCCCTGTCTCACCCCCGACCCCCCCCCAACAAACACCACACACACCCAACAAACCACCAAATGGATAGAATGCATTTGGGAAAAATTGCCCCAGAAGCATGAAAATTGTGAAAAAGGAAGACAAAGGGAGGTATTTGTTCAATTTAATATCTACTATACTTTTTTAAAAAAGCTATTATAATAAAAACAGTAGGGTATTGATATAAAATGGAACAAAATTTGAGAATTGAGAAATAGATCTATCAGTACATGGGCATTTATTTTATAAACTAAAAGTGTCATTTCACATAAATGCAGTAAAGTGCTACTCAGGCACATGTTTCTAAGAAAACAAATAAACCTAAACCTTCTATTTCACACCATAGACAATCAGCAAATTTCAAAATTTTTATAAAGCTAAATGTAAGAAAGAAAATAAATCTTTATGCTTTAAAAAATAATCAGGGTTGGGGAAGATTTCCTTGAGTAGACATTAAAAGCACAAATCTTCTATTAGCAAAAAGGCAGACAGATCTGATGATGGAAAAATTTTAAGCATCTTTAACTTTAAAGAACAGCATATGCAAAATTAATAGACATAAATATCTGGGGAAAATATTTTCAACATATAAATCTTACAGAAGATTAATATTCAATACCATGCATATGCATATTGAGTATTTCCAAATTATTATGGAACAGTTAAAGAACACAACAGAACACAAATTATGTTCAGAAGTAATTAAAATAATATTTTCAAGTGGCCAATAAATATACAAAATACATGCCCCTCCACTAGAATCAATAAGCTGCTAATAATAATAATCATAATACCTAACACTTGTTGATTGCTTGCTATTTAGGATTATTTGAGCCCTTCAACCAAGGTTGTGACAGGTAATTATCCCCATTTCAAAGAAAGGAAATGGAAGGACAGAGAGTTAACTTGTCCCTAGCTACACATCATTGCAATGTAACTGGGATTTGAACCAAGTCAACCTGGATCCCAAATCATTCTTTACTCTGCTATGCTTTTTTGTTCATCAAATTGGCATCTTTATTTTTTTAATTTTTTAATTTTTTTTGAATGGGCAGGCACCAGGAATCAAACCTGGGTCTCTGGCATGGCAGGCGAGAATTCTGCCACTGATGGCATTTTTATTTAAAAACAAATAAAGATAGATAATATCTGGTGTTAGTAAGGATGAGGGAACACTTTTTTCTCAAACACTGAAAGGTGTAAATTGATAAAGGCTTTGTTAAGGTAAATATGACAGACTCTTTAAAAAAATTAAAGCACACATTACCTTTGACCCAAGAATTCCACTTCCAGGAAAATACCATTTAAGAACTAGTTGACATGTGTGAGAGATGTTTGTAAAAGAATATTTATGGATGTGTTAATTGCAAGAGAGGAGTCTCAGAATTGATACATATGTCAGGAAATAGATTTCTGGTGAAACAATCTGGAAAATATCCATTCAATAAAGCAGCATTCAGCCATTAATAAGAATGAAGTAAACCTATATGAGCTGACATAGAACAACTGTAAGACTTTCTGACCTACCATTCTCCGAAGAAAAAAAATGTGGATGCATATATATTTAAACATATTTATATTTAAAGAAGAAAAGAGGAAGAGGCAAAGGAAGAAATGAGGAAAGGAAGGAATGAGAGAAGGATGGAAGGAAGGAAGGGAGAAGGAAAGAAAAAAGGAAGGGTGAGAGGGAGGAAGGTGAGAAAGGAATAGGGAAGGGAAGAGGGAAGGAAGGAAGGGAAAAAAGGATGGGGGAGGGAGGAGGGAAGATGAGTGTAGATGAATGAGTGTGTGTAATTCTTTAGACAAGACTCTAGAAAGATACACACTAAGCCATTATCACTATTTTTAACAGTTTCCACTGGAAAGGGGAACGGAACTGGGCTGGATTGGGTGAGTTGGGAGAAGAAAAAGAGAAACTCGCATATACTTAAAATCCACAGCTATTCCTTGAATCTTTTAACAGTGAGAAGATATTCATTTGTGAAATGAAAACATCAACAACAATGCAAATGAATAGTAAAAGTGATGCGATTAAAACCAAATTCATGATAAACACTATAAATAAAAACTTTGGGCAGCACATTATTGCCGTAATTGCATGCACCACACAATACGGAGTCTTGATGGGCATGTACGACAGCTGCGGTGTGAATGAGATGCATCACTCTAGAGGTTCAAGGAGCTAAAAAGAGCCCAAGTCAATCTGTGACACAAAAGCTTCAAAACACCTTCCTACTTTAGGAAAGTGCTGGGTTCCATGCTCGGTGTTTTTTATTTGTTTGTTTTATAATGCCGAATCATTTTGCTGAAATCTGTTGGCAATTCACTCTGGAGTTTTCAGATTCCCTCTTGTTTTACTAACATTGAGTTGCATCTTAACACAAGGCTGATCGTGAGTTAATGCCACAGACAGATGCAGAGGTAGCTGTGGCTGAAAGGGCATCAGCTTCCTTTTCTCTTTGCCTTGTTGAAGCATGCACAACACTGCTCATTACAACTAATCAGACTCACAATGCTTCATCCCCAGTGAAAATAACAGGTCCCATTGTACATCAGTAACTAGGTTATGCTGCCCTTTCATCACCACATTTAACATCCATTATTGCCTCCAGGCTCCGATATTCTGATTCAGGATCATTCAGCTCTGAAGTGTGCTAAGCTTTGTGTCTGCAGTGCTTCCTTTGTGAGGACTTGGAGCTTGCTAAGCCTCTGTCCCAGTCCCAGTTGTAGGGCTGCCTGAACCAGGCAGTGTTGTTATTCAGAGCAGCTGCCCTGTATTTAGAAAGGAGGCCTTTGTGTACTATTAGCCTGTCATTGTCATGCACACACCTGAGATGTGCAAGAACAGAAGGGTCATGGCACCTAGATGCTGGCTTTCCTTCTCTGTTTGCAGACAGGACCTCTTGGAACAAGAGTCAGCAAGCCTCTTTGCAGTGCTCTCACATGCTTCTAGTGGAGTCAGTAGAGGGGCAGGTCAAGCCCATGGCAGCCTTTCTCCTGTCACCTTCAACCCCATTCAAGCAGGATGTAGGGAATAAAGGGTCAACTCTTCAGTACGTTTTTAGAGAGAGAGAGATAAAGCAATGCACTAATCACCTGGGGTTCTAGGAAGTAAAATTAGCCTCCAATCCCACAGGTTAGCAGAGTAAAGTGTTCAAAAAGTTAAACATGAACCTTATACAAATATAAATGGACACATGCTGAAGATTTACTTAACTCAAAGCAATGAGAGAACCAGAAGTAGGGTATAGCTGATTCGAAGAAGATTTGAAAGACGGAGCCAAGTTTCACACAGGCTCTGAAAAAAATGCTGGAATAGTATTGGTAAATTGGGTACAAAATGGGCTAATAATTAAAACTTACAGTATTATTTTCTATAGGCTATCTTTGGAAAGAATACTTTGCATTGATATAGATTTTATCCAAGTTAAAATTTACCTTTACCATATGGTAAAACATCCTAATCAAGAATCACTGTCTGTCAAAGAATCACAGACCTAGAGAATTGGCTAATCCTCGAACAGCCTAATAAACAATGCTCCAACATGGCTTTGAAAGAAAATGCAACCATCCTTTCACCTATTTTCAAGTTTGGAATTTTTTTCTTTACACAGCTAAGTCCATGGTGGTGGGCTGTGGACGGTAGATAGAGATCACCATACTGTATCTACAGAACTACTGAGTAAGAAGGGACACCAAGAAACCATGAAGTTCACATCTATCTCTCTACACATGTAGATGAAATGACAGGAAGTCAGCATCATGTAAGAGTTAAAGGCACAGGGTGGGCCATGGTGGCTCAGCTGGCAAGAATGCTTGCCTGCCATGCCAGAGGACCCAGGTTTTATTCCCAGTGCCTGCCCACGTAAAAAAAAAAAGAGTTAAAGGCACAAACTTGAAACTTAGGTATTTGTGGATTAAGTCTGTACCCTATCACATTTTAGCTAATAGAATCCAGGAGCCAGTTTTCTCAACTGCAAATAGAAATAATAATAGCACTTACCCCATAGTGAGGAGAAAGATGAGATAATCCAAGCAAGATAATCTCAGTCGCTAGACTAATCATCAATTAACAAATGTTGTTGTTACCCTTTACAAGCAAATTCTACTGTCACTCATAATTTGGAGAATGTGTTCAAGCTTAATTTAGATCCAACTTGGGAGATCCAGGTTTAAAATATTGTCCTAGAACTGGCTTTCTATGTATTCCAAAGTGGACTTTAAGAGTAAATGTAACTTCAGCAAAGACTGGCTCAAGGATTATGGCCTCACTGTTCTTCCTATGAGAAGTAAAGAGAAAATGAAAAATGAAACAGGTAGTTAGAAGTAGTAGTGGTGCTAGATATAAAGCTGAGTAGGAGAATATAGCAATGGCATTGAGCAAAAAAAGTAAGATACACCTTCCAAGACTGTTAAAAAAAAACCTTTACCTTGTTTGTCTGTGATTTTGTGGTCTAAAAGGGGACCAAAAATAACTGTCAATCTATTTCATAAGGATAGAATAAAGATTAAAAAAAGAAAGAGAGAAAAGGTGCAAATGTAGACTCTGCTTATTCAGCTAGTAAGAAGGAGTTTTACCTTTTGCTGTGCTTACTAGATCAGTAGGACGCCAGGAAATTCAGACATCCCTCTCTGACCTACACAATGGTATGAGGCTTTAACATCTCTTTGACAAGAATATGAACCCCTAGCTCCCTTCAACCTTTTTTGTAATCATTCTTCACATTAGGATTGCAATAGATACAGTGTACATATTTCTAATTCCAAATATGGTAGTTTTCTAGTTTTCTTTTAAGAAAATCCTTACTAAATATTTTTAAACTGTTTTATTTTTGCTTAATTTCATGTCCTAAAATTTACACACTTTAAGTATATAATCCAATGATTTCTTTAATAAATTTATAGAATTGTGCAACTACCTCAACACCCCAGTTTTAGAACATTTTCATCACTCAGAAAGATCCCTCATGCCTGTTTGCCATCACTCCTCATACTCACTTCCAGTTCCAGGCAACACTAAGCTATTACATGTCTCTACAGATTTGCCTTTCCTGAAAATTTTGTAAAAATAGTTTCATACAACATTTTTGTTCTTTGCATCTGTCTTTATTCACATAACATAATTATTGTGATTCTTTCATGTTTAAACATGTATCAGTAGTTAGTTCCTTTCTGTGGTTAAACAGTATGTTTTATGGACAGACCACATTTTCTTTTCCAGTTCACCAGCTGATGGACACTTGCATTGCTTCCAATTGTTGACTCATTTGAATAATGCTGCTGTGAATAATTACACACAAGAATTTGAGCAAACATATAATTTCATTTATCTCAGTTAGATTTCTCTTGGTAATAAAAATACTAGGTCATATGGTTATTCAAATTTTAACTTTTAGAGGCACCATCAAACTGTTTTCCTCAGAGGTGGAACCATTTTACATTCCCACAATTCTTGCCAATTCTTGTTATTGTTTGTCATTTTTATAGAAGTGGTAACTCATAGTTTTAATTTGCATTTACTAATGAGTAACAGTTTCTTTGGAGAACTATTTAAATCCTTTGTTCATTTTTAAATTGGGTTGCTTGTCACATTATTGACTGCATGAGTTCTTTATATATGCTTTATCAGATATATGACTTGCAAATATTGTCATCTAAATGTTAGCTTGTCTGTTTATTTTCCTAAAGGTGTCTTAAGAAGCTTAAAAATTTTTACATTTTGGGAAAGTCCAATTTATCAGTCTTTTTTCTTTTAAGGAACATAATTTTGGTGTATCTAAGAATCATTTCTGGAACCCAAGATCATAAAGACTTTCTAGAACTTTGATAGTTTTAGTTATTACCATTGATATCAACAATCCATTTTAAATTATTTTTCATGTATGGTATGAGGCAAGGATCTAAATTCATTTTTTTACATATGGTCATCCAGTCATCCCAGCACCATTTTTTGAAAAGATTATCATTTCCCCAATTGTCTTGGTACCTTTTTCAAAAACCAATTGATGGCCTTGATCAAGAATGTGGATTTAGAAGATTTAGGGCTCCATCCCTCTGCAGAAGCTTGGCCAACCAACAGAAACTGGCAGAAATATCTTTCTCAAAGCTTCAGAAAATACAGCTAAATGACTGCAGTAACAGAGAGAGCACCAAATCAAGGGAAAATCTACTTAAAAGCTTTTGGATCTCCTGACACTCTGCTGTCCCCTCCCCACCCCTCACCAGCTCAGTGTGGAGCCAGCCCATGCTCCCAGTGTGGATCCCTGGTTCTAGTTCTAAAGTGACCAGAGTAATCCTCATGCACATACTGGAAAATGTATGTCTGGCCCAAGCTATCTGGTGTTAGCCCAAGGGACTCACTGTTTCAAAACTTGCCCTGTGTGTAGAAAACCAACAGAACTCTCCTACAGAATGTTGTGTGAGGGCAGTCAGGATGCACTTCCTGGGTCAAGGAATTGCTGGCTGTAGGACATGCAGAGCAGTGTCTGGGATCATGAGGAAATTTTTTTCCTAGGTAAAAGGAACTGGGTTAATGGGAGAATTCCTAGGGCCACATGTATAAGTCCAAGACAAGATGTATGCACAGAAGGAAACAGGAAGAACTCTATGCTTTGACTTATGCTAGTCTCTAAATTCATTTTGTAGGCAATCTCTGAAGGAAAACACTCTGCAAAGTCTGGAGGAGGTGTTTTCTTTATTTTCTCTTCTTCTTCCTCCACCTCCTCCTCCTCCTCTTCTTCCTCCTCCTTCTTCTTTGTGTGTGTGTGTGTGTGTGTTGCATGTGTTTTAGCTCCTGGCATTCAAAGAAAGCTCTTTCATACACTACCTGGGGACAAGCTTAAAGAACAGATGCTTCAGAATATTAATTGCAGTGATAACACATTAAAATATCAAAATGTTCAGGTTTCAACAAAAGACTATAAAGCAGACAAAGAAATAGAAAGTGATGGTTCAAGTAAAGGAAAAGATAAAAGCCTTGGAAACCACCAGGAAGATAATCAGACCTAGGACATGACCAGACAAAGACTTTTAAAAGTGATGCTAAATGTGCTCAAAGACCTAAAAGAAAATATGAGCAAAGAACTAAAGGAAATCAAGAAAATAATAGATGAATGTGAAGACAATTATCAATATAGAGGTGGAAATTATGAAAAGGAAAAAGAAAAAACAGAGCTAAAGACCGCAGTAACAGAAATTAAAAACTCCCTAGAAGGTTTTTAGCAGATTGGAACTGGCAGAAGAAAGAATAAGTGAACTTGAATATAAGACTTAATCATCCAGTCTGAAGAACAGAAAGAGGGATGAATGAAGAAAAGTGAGAAGAGCCTAAGGAATCTGTGGTACAACATTGTCATGGTCAGATTCATGTGTCAATTTGGCCAGGTGGTGGTACCCAGTTGTCTGGTTGGGCAAGCACTGGCCTGTCTGCTGTTATGAGGGCATTTCATGGATTTACATCATGACCACATTGGCAGCATCCACAGTTGATTGCATTTGCATTCAGCTGAGGGGAGTGTCTTCTGAAATGAGTGATGCTTAATCTAATCACTGGAAGGCTTTTAAGGAGGATTAAGAAGAAACAATCACTCTTCCTGCTTCAGCCAGCCTCTCCTGGGAGTTTGTTGGGGACCTTCATTCGAGCTTCCAGCTCACAGCCTGCCCTTCAAATCTTGGACACTTACATTCCTACAGTTGCCCAGCTAGCCACTCCTGAGAGTTCATCAAGGACCTTCATTGGAGCTGCCAGTTCACAGCCTGCTTATAGATCTTGGACTCCTACATGCCCATGGCTGTATGAGACACTTTTATGAATTTCATATTTACAGATATCTCCTGCTTATTCTGTTTCTCTAGAAAACTCTAGTTAATACAAACATCATGCCTACAAATCCTATGCATTGTAGGGGACCCAGAAAGAGAAAAAATAGAAAAAGGGTTAGAAGGGATAGTCAAAGAAATAATGGCTGAAAACTACTCAAATTATTGAAAGAAAGGAATGTATACATCCAAGATGCTCAATGAACTCCAAACAGGATAAAACCAAATAGACCCACAGCACACTATGTTATAATCAAATTGTTGAATGCTAAAAATAAAGATAAGACTCTGAGAGCCACAAGAGAGAAGCAACATGCCACAGTACAAGGGAACCTCAATAAGAGTAAGTGCAGATTTCTCATCAGAAACCATGAGGGCAAGACAGCAGTAGGAAGATATATTTAAAGTGCTGAAAGCAAAATCTGCCAACCCATAATTATATGTCAAGCGAAACCATCTTTAAATATGAGTGATGGATTAAGGTAAACAAAAGCAAGGAAGCTTGTCCTCACTAGATTGGTCCTACAAGAAATTCTAAAGGGAGTTCTGCACGTTGAAAGCAAAGGACACTAGACAACTGACTGAAGCCAAATGAAGAAATAAAGATCTCTGCTAAAGATCACGGCATGGGTAAATTTAAATACTAATACTAATACAAGTTTTACTTGAAATCCACTTTTTACTTCATATAGGATCTAAAAACAAATGCATAAAATGTGATAATAAGTCAATGATTTTATATTAATGATGTATAAATATTTAACTTATGATAAGAACTACATAAAGATGGTAAGAAAGAGGGATATAGGAATATATTTTATGTATGCTATTGAAGTTAACTTGATATCAGAGCAAATGAGATTGCTATAGATCTAGGATGTTAAATTTAAGACCCATAGTAACCACAAAGAAAATATCAAAGGATAAGAAACTCATAAAGACTGAAATGAGAATACAGATTACCAGGGGTGGGGGAAGGAGCAATGGGGAGTTAATGCAATATGAGTGTAGGTTTCATTTTTCATGAAGGAATAGTTCTAGTAATGAATGGTGGTGAGGATATTGCAACATTGCAGACATAATTTATAGGTCATGAAATGGTATGTTTGAAAAGGGTTGGGATGGAAAGGTTTATATTGTACATGTGTTTACACAATTAAAAAAAGTTAAACTAAAGAGCTAATGAAAATTAAATGCAATACATGATACTAGGTGGGTTCTAAGAATGGAGTAGAAATGTTTCAAAGGATAGTATTGAGATATAAGGAAAAACTGGATGTTTCTATAATCTTTAAGTCAATGTTAAATTTCTTGAACTAGATAACTGCTCTTAAGGTGAGTATGTAACTAAATATCCTTGGTTTAGGGAATGCACATGGAAGTATATGTGTCAAGGGGTATGATGTGTACAACCTTCTCTCAAATGTTCAGAAAATAGATATATAGAGACAGAATTGAAATGATACAGCAAAAGTGGCAAAATGTTAATATTGGTGGATTTGGGTATCTAAGAGTGGGGGAAATATTATAGTTCTCTCTAGGGAGTTTGTGTCAATTTGCAACTGTCCTGTAAGAATGAAATTATTTCAAAATAAAATGTTATAAAAATTGGTCATAAACATAAGGAGTTTTTCTAGTTTCTCAATTCTGCTCCATGAAGTATATGTCTAAGCTTGGACTACCCTTTCTTTTTACTGTTTTCTTCCACATAATCCTTGGATATGATCCTCTAGAGGTCATGGAATATAAATGGGAATGTCTCTATCCTGTACTTTATAAACATAATTCACAATTACAAGATTATTGCTATGAATATCATGTTTTTTTCTACTGCCAATTTTATAATATATTAGCAAAAATTACTACTGACAATGGTATTACTAACAAAAACCAACTTCAAGCCTGAGAATTTGATAAATTTCCTAGAATAAAACTATGAGTTTGGAGAATTAACAAATTTTTCCTTAATCTTATGCATAATACATGATTAATGGTCCCATGTGTATGGACTAATCAAGGTATGGCAGACATTTCTAGTTTCTTATCCATGACCATTTCTCTTGCTCTCTTTGCTAAAAGAACCTTGCTTTGTTCAGGTATTAAATATCAATGTGCTCAATGAAAATGGGTTTCTCCAAAGCTCTAGCAGTTGAACCACCAATGGCCTAGACCAGGGGTCAGCAAAACTTTGGAAAAAGGCCAGATAGTAAATGCTTTAAGCTTTGTTAGTCATATAGTCTCTGTAACAACTTCCCTCTCTGCCATTGCAGTGCAAAAGGAGCCATAAGTAAGGTATAAATGAATGATCATGACTTGGTTTCAATAAAGCTTCAGTTATATAAACAGGTAACAGGAAGGATTTTCCTGTGGGCCTCAGTTGGCAAACTCCTGGTCTAGATCAGTCATGCTATCCCATTCCCCTTTGCCATTAATTGACTAGCAGAAAACAAGTCACTCATTTCTCACCTATAAGACTAAAAAGGGGAATTGGGAAAGATGTTTTCCACTTTGATTAAACAAATACATGCACAGGGACACCCTTATATTTTCATTCCTCTAGATAATGTCACATGAAGACATGATGCTAGGAGTGCAGCAGTCATCTTGTGACTATAAGGGAAAATTCAGGAGAACTACAGGGAAACTAACAAAAAGCCTTCATGCCATTGAGATAGTAAATTAACCAACTTTGGAGTTTTCTAACTCTGTGATGAGAGATAACAAATCCTTACTGATTAAGTCACCAAATCCAGGTTTACTATTCCTTGGAAGCAAGACCATTCTAACTATTCCAGAAGACCAAAAGACACTAACTAAAGGTTGGAGTGTTTCCAGAACCTATGGTTCTGTCCTACAGCAATAGAAGACAAAACTGTACAAATCCATTTCTCTTCAAATTTTCTCACTCTGACACTGATTTGTTGAGCAAAAAGGACTATAACCAACCATTCAATTATAATTCTGGGATGGAATATGGACCCTGGACAGAAAGAAACTTGGAACATGCTATGGGAATGACAACAATTCTCTGAGAAAAAAAATGAGACTATCCAGAAAGAAAGAAGGGAAATGAAGTGGGAATTATATATATATATATATATTTTTAAGTGATTACTTCCTTTTATAACTTTGAAGATTAGCCTGAGCTGGGAGCACTTCCTATGTATTTTGTGACTTCCAGAGGTAAAAAAAAAATGAGATCAGAACTTTAGGCAGAGGTAAAACTAGCACATGGCAGAGAAGAATGGTGGTGATTAGATCAGAGCTAAAATAGAGGTCCTGGCTGACTCGGTATAATACAGTGATGCTCCAGAGTTGCTGGCAATTAAGCAAAGAAGCATGCAAATCAAAGGTCTAGTATGCCAGACCATGTAACAAAACAAAGTACTGAATATATAGTACATGTTCATAAAAGTAAATTTATATATATTTTTTCTATACTTAATGCACATACACAGCGTAAACACTAAGCATAAGCATAATATATATGTGTACATGTAGTCTATACACTCAAAATGTATATACTATAAATTTCTTATCACATTTATATTAAGGGTATTCATCTTGTATGTCAAATACAGGGGAAAAGAGACTATATGACTAAAAATTAATTCATAATTCTTAAAAAGAACTCATTTTAAAAATATCGACATGCTGAGCTTGATTAATGGAAGATTAGCTCCAAATGGATCACTCCCTCCTTCAGAGAACAAATGTAAAATCTGAACACACACAATATTAAATTAAGAAAAAAAGAAACTACCTAAAGATGCTGGTGAGTAAATAAAAAGAGGGAAAATGTTGAGGGTAATGTACACTTGGAAAAAGACTGGAATAGCATTTAGAGAATTTCTATTTTTTATGGATTTCTGTTTGATGGCATCCCTGTTGGCACCATGTGGAGTAAGTAACACTTGGTAGAATAGCTGCAGTCTTACTGGTTTGAAAAGCTTGAGGACATGGTTCAGAGTGACCATACCAGCTAGAAATTGAGGTGGGGAAGTCCAAGAAAAGAAATAGCCACAGAGAGGAAGTCACAAATTCTACATATAATTACAGTTTAAATCTCTGAGCCCTAAACTCCACATGTACATGGAAGACTCCAAGCAGTCAAGCTAAGCTAAAGGTGCTGAACAGGGATTTCTATTGCTGTCCTACATAGGGAGACAGTTTGGAGTTTGGGTCTTGCCAGATTAATTGCCTGTAAAACAGAAACTCAATATATGCAGAGAAACACAACAGAATCTAATCTTGAGCCCATCATACTGTCCAGAATATGATCCAAAGTAGTTAGACTATAAAGGAACAGAACAATGTGACCCACAATCAATAGAAAAGGGAATCAATAGAGAGTAATGCCAAAACAAACCAGATGATGGACTTAGTAGACAAATATATTTAAGCATCTATTATAAACATGCTCAAGAATGTAATGGAAAATAAGTTCACAATGAATGATCAAATATGAAATCTTGGTAGATAAGTAAAAGCTCTAAAAAATAAATAGTGGTACTATTTTGTATATGACAATAATTCCACATCTATTTTCCTCATAATAAAATTATTCATGTAAATTTAATCACCATAGTGCCACTGTATTGAAGCTTAAAAGGCTTTGCCCATTTGATAACAGTCCAGTTTAAAGTAAAATAGTACTGCACATCGAGTTGAGAAAACCATTATCTCATTCAACTACAAAAATTTCTACATGACATTGAGTAAGACATTTAACCTCAATGGATCTTACTTTACTGTGTTTCTCTAAAAAATGTGAGGGTTGGACGTAAATGAGTTTCACAACTTTTATAAAGACCTGGGTGAGATTTTCTCATGGTCCCAAAACTAATAAGTACAAAAAGTAAGAAAAAAGTAGAATATTACAAATACCTAAACTGAAAGATGTCAGGAAATCTTAATCAAACATATATCATCTTCAGGAGTTTCTTTATTGATTAATACAACATAATTCTAGGCTCCAAATCCCAAGTTACCTAAGAAAGGTGATTCTGCATGAGACTCTTTATTGTTTTTATTGTGCCTCATGAAAAGAGCTTAAAGGAGCATTGGATTACATGTTCTAATTGCAAACAAACACTTCTCTCCCAGTCTAGATTTAGCAGAACTCCATTTGGAAATCAAAACATTTCATTTTTATACCAAGTTCCAGAAAAAAAGTGCTCAGAGCATGCTAATTTTTTTCTTCTTCCTTGAAGTCCTTTAAGAATAAAGTGGGTAGTGAAAGAATTGAAAATTTAATCATAATGAGTTTCTCTTTTGAGTATATTTTTTAAAAACCCACTTACCTAATGTACTATCAGCCTAGAAAAGCATCTTTAAAACTTTTGATCAGATACTGAAATGTTCAACTCTGCTGGGGGAAGCAAATATTTATATTTTATTGCTTTTCTTCTTCCTTTTATAGAGAATAATTTATTTTTTTTAATTTCCCTAGAAGTTTGTTTTTTTCTCCTCTGACAAATAAGTGCCAAAAATGAAGACAAGCCAGACATATAAATTGCTCAAAGTTGTATACATCTTCTCTATTTTTAATTTCATTGTGCACAGCTGACAGCCCTGGCTCCCCTCAGGGTATCTGTGGGCTGGTGTTGTGTGCACCAACTTTTAAAACACAGCTTAACCACCACTTCTCACTGCAGCCCAGGGCACTATTCACAAACACTGGATTCTCTAAATGTTCTTTGGCTGACAGCATCCACACATGGCATAAGCTTTGCCACAGATAAGAGACCTGTATGTCTGCAAATAATGCCAAGATGTATCCTACAGATGGAGATGAAGGAAAGACAAAATAAATACAAATGTTTGAGGACAGCGTTGACATGTGAACTGAAACATATGTATTGCCTAAAGTGATGACATTAATGAGATATGTGGATATGGATGAAAGGGTATCCACACAGGAATCTGGAGAGAGGAAAAGAGAATTTACATTCACTGTCGTTTAACAGAGTCAAATAATCTTAGGTTTGAAAGGGAATTCAGAGGGCAGCTAATTCAACTGAATTCCTAAAGCATTTGGCAATTCTCTTTGGAATTTTTGGAAGTCACAGCAGAGAAAAAAAGTCAAGACTCCTTGGGTTACAAAGTAATCAAAGTTGCAGAGCTTTGGAAGTCAAGCATCTTTTCACTTTGATCCCAATCTCCTCCAGGTTCTGAAATTTGGTTTTATAAACATTTATCTTAAACACACTCATTGATACCATGACTCAGATCTAAATGATCAAAAAGTCAATGTTAACCCCTGACATCCATAATATTGCCAATCAATATGTTCCTAGCCTTGCAATATGGTTTGTGGAAGACTTAAAAGGCATGACTGGTATCTGTCCATAAGAGTTCATAATCTTAAATTAGAGCAGAATAAATCCAGTCAAACAGGCATAATCTTGCATTTTCCCAATCAACAGTGTTAGAATATTTGAAAAATGGGATCAATATTTATTGAGCATTTATTATGTGCTAGAAAGATTACAGAGTTTTAGAATTATTAGGCTTGATGAATAGAAGAGTAGAGTAGAATTCAACTTCCTTTAAATATATGAATGTGTCTTAAATTAGACGCTGATCAACCATTATTAATCTATTTTGAGAGGATAGAGTTAAATAATTTTTTTAAAAAACATAGAAAGGGAGGAAAGCAAAACATTAATATTCTAACTATAAGTCTGATGGAAGAGGCTATTTTAGGGAAACTATATCATAACCTCTTTGGAGATTTTGAAGAATAGGCTAAACATCCATTTAGTGTAACTGCACTGAAGAAAAAACATCTTAATGGCAGATGGTATCATTTTTTCACCTGCATATTTATTTTCAGTCTGAATAGTTTACACCACTAACCAAATGACTTAACAGGTACAATCCTAAAAACCAATGTCTTCCCCCTTCACTAAGCTGAAAAATATTTTTTCTTTACAAAGCAATGAATAAAGTTACTGATTTTAATAGGTTTAAAATAAAATATACTTGTTAACTTAATCTTAAAAGGAAATCATTCATATTGGGACCAGAGACCCTGGACATGGGGTTAGGTTTTTTAGAACAGTGAACATGAAGAAGATACTGTGAACTATTTATTTGCCCATCTTTCTTTTTGACAGTTCTTTAGTTTCCACAAGTCCAGCCTTAGCCTTGAGATTCCTGTATATTCCATGGCTGGCTTACAGACTAGATGTAGTTTGGGAGTTTCCTTTAGATCTAGTGACCTTCCCACTTAGGAAAATAAAACCTGAGCAGCCTTTAGGCAGCAATGCATATGATGTCATTTAAGGGTCATCATAAAACCCTATTCCCTCTCTATGTCATTGCTTAAAACAATCCCAGTCTACTCCCAGTGATGCTTTCCTTTCTAAGTGCCCCCAGAAAATTTTTGGGAGTGGAGCACATGATTGGAAAAAACAGAAATGACATCAATGTTTTCTATACACCAGATAAAATGTAAAAATGCCTTTTAGATGAACAGGAAGTTATTGAGTGTCTCTTCTGAGTTCTAGCCCTCTCAATAAACACAGTAAACCAGTTAATATCTATTGCATACCTATTATTTACCCAAGAGAGTATTTAGAATGTAAATACTTCTAAAGGGCAAAAAAGTACTATAGACCATGGTTATCTATCAATTAAAGAAAGAGAAGGAAAACTAGATAATCAGCTTAATGAGGTTGCCTATAAAAATTATACAAATTACATGGAAAGATGGAGGAATCAACCATTCAGAGGTTTCAAGAAAGTAGAGTAGTGGATGGGAGTTGATCTGGGTCACATTTTCCTCAATACCTCTGCATCTGACATACCTTTAAGTTCTTTTGGTTCCTCTTTCCTATGAATTCACATCTATCCTTTCTTTTCCACACTTGCTTCTAACACCTTAGTACAGATGCCCATCTTCAAATGGTGTAGTCTCCTAACTTGATCAATTGTGATAAGGAAGGCCCAATTCAAATCTATCATGCACATGAACTGCCAATTCATTTTCTTAAATTGTCACCTTAATCATATCCCTCACCTACTTAAAAATCTGAAACCACTATCCATTATTCATACAATAAAACTCCAACATTCAAAATATTCAAAGACATCCATCAAAAAGGTTTAGCATCCCCGTTTTCTAATCATTGCCTTAAAGTCAGTCCATATCTATTTCTATAATCCATTTAGTCAATCCATTTATTTATTTATTCTCTCTTTCAACAAATATTCAGTGAGTTTCAGGCAATATTCTTCACACTGCAATGCATTGGTCAGCCTAACAAGAAAAATAGACATACCAATAGTCAATTATAGGAAAATATGACAAGTGTGAGTGGAGAAAGGTGGGGTGTTCTGTGATCACACAAGAGAGGCACTGATTTGATCTGGAGAAGACTTGCCTTTAAAAGCAATGTTTAAACTGAACACTGACATTTGGAGACAAGTGTTAAGTCCATAAGCAAAAGCACTTTATATTATCAAAAGTTTTATAACAGAAAATCTGAAAGGGAGTAAGCTTGATGATTCAGAGCCTGGACTCTGGAGTCAGACACAAACTCAAATCCCAGTTCCTCCACTTACTGGCTGACCTTGGACAGATTATGTAACTTCTCAGTGCTTATTTTATCAACTGTAAAATGACAATAATAATTACTACCTACCTCATAGGGGTGCTGGGAGGATTAAGCAGATAATCCATGCAAAACTCCAAAAATTTCAGCAAGATAACGTCATGTTCATTTTTTCTGTCTTTGATTTTGTGAATGTGCTTGTCTATTTCCTGATTCATCTAGTTATGCCTCCAAAGGTTAAGACCATATTTTAGTCATTTGTTTATCTGCAGTGCTTTGCACAATAAAATATTTATTGAAATCATGCAAATTAGATTTGACTGGAAATCTGGGGTGGCTGAATCATAACATTACATATTATTTGGTTTGGGCAATCACTGCATCTGATAAGAGAGGGTTGGAAAACTGCTTTTCCTTCTAACCAACCCAAAATGGTACCTTTATAAAGATCAAAAGCCATAAACTTTAATGGGTAAATTATGGACAAGTTTCCAAGACCAGTCATAATAAATAACCAATAATTGCTACAGACAACATGCTGTTTGAATTTAAAGAAAGGTGAGGTCATTGTGGTTATGTTGATCTCTTCTGGAAGAGGTAGAACCTAAACTTTAGCCTGCAAATAGGTAAGATTAAAAAAACGGGAGACCTTTGGAGGCCTGCAGATGGTAGAGCACAAGATAAGGAGTTAAGGAGACTAATTTTGTTGGAGCAAAAGACCATTCAAGGGGAAAGTGGAAAAAAGCCAACATTAGTCTGGGGTAAAACATGAAGATGTTGAATGCCAGGCCAAGACATTTTAATTCACCCTTGTTGTACAAATATAAGCCATCCATTTCCTTTTCTTATTTCAGAGATGTTCAAAAATATATTTCTTCATAAATGGAGAAGAATCTCAGTTTTATTGCAGTAATACTACAGATTCACTAACTTGGACCACAAGAAGTTGGGCACAGGGAGGAAGAGAGAAGAGGATGGCATCTTAGTTGATTTCTAACAGATAAGACAGAAGGCAACTTGGTATTGAGACTCCCAGTGGAGAATTTCATCCTATGAATCCTACAGAAGAAAATGGAAACCCACTGCTTTGGAGATTTTGGGATATATTCTTTATTAGAGCTTTTTCTTTTTTATGAATTTATATTCAGTTTGTTGCTTGAAGGAATAGTCAACTATAACAGTCAACAACTACAATTTTCTCCTTCCCCCTAAAACTTCATTCAAGGAAGCTGCTACTCTCTGCATCTGTTAAGCTGCCAATATCTGTGAATTGTAGATTATAACCCATTCTTTTTCCTGAGGTAGTTCCTGGGGATGCCAAAGATGGGGTAGTTCCCCACATTAGTTAACATATGTCTATCTGGCCCCCTACCACTGCACTGCCATGCTCAGTATGAGCACTAGAATCCCCTGTCCTCAAAGAACCTATAGCTTTCATCCTTACTCTTTCTTTTCAAGGGCAAAATATGATAGGCTTCACAATACAGGATAGAAAATCTTCACAGATTTCTAGGCACCCCTTGGGCTATTCACATCTGCATTTACAAATCACAACCTCTACCCTAGGTTGCGTACTCTGATCTCTGAGGATGCCATAAAGTATCAACAAATTTCTCAAGCAAATTGAATAAAAAGGAATCATATATATAATTATTATTTTGGCAGTTATATATTGAATGATTACAGTAGACCAAGCACTGGGTCAATGGTACTTTTAAGAGTGGAATAGTTCCCCAAAATATCAAATAAAGAAAAGACCAGAGAGAAAACTAACAATTATCAAGTGCCACCCCCACTCTCTGCCCTCAGGTGCTATAGATAGCTTATCTGATCAATATTCACATCACATTCATGGGTAAGTGGTCCATTTTGATTTCACCAGGATGAAACTGAGTGGGAAGACATCAGCAATCTGCCTGGTGCTATCAGTCTTTTATACTGAAG
Organism: Tamandua tetradactyla; assembly: GCF_023851605.1. Lineage (NCBI taxonomy): Eukaryota > Metazoa > Chordata > Mammalia > Pilosa > Myrmecophagidae > Tamandua > Tamandua tetradactyla. The sequence goes on along the minus strand of NC_135330.1, from coordinate 94,390,018 downwards.
TTGGTATTTAAACTGAGGTCTGACTTCCATGCTTTTTTCTGCTATACTATCAATTCATTTTGCCCTATTTCTTGGGTCAATTACTCAAAGCTTCACCTCACTCTACAGGTTGGAAAAGGACAATGGCAAATTGATAGTAATAACTCAAAGTGGTGTGTGAATTTTTGGAGGCAGCTTGTTGAGGGGAAGTGAAAGAGTGGAAGTTTAGTTTATATAAGAATAGATTATTTTGATAGTAATAGCTCTGGACCCTCCCACATCCAGCCCCTTACTACCATTGTAACCTTGGCAATTTGACCTGGCCGGGCTTTATTTTTCTCCCCTCTGCCATGGGAATGACATACCATACCTCATTAAGACCCCCTTGTCATGTGAAGGGCATGTTAGGGTGATAAAATTGCTGAAATTTCATACTGTAGTTTGAAATTAAGTAAAAAAAAGAATTAAACAAAAGACAAAACCTGAGGTGCTTCCTTTTGCCTTTCATTGGTGGCAGTGTTGACCTCCTCAAATAGATCCTTACCACTGCTTTCTCCTCCATGCCATGGCAGGGTCAAAGCACAACAAATGCATGTCTTGAACATCTCACTTAGGCTACATCTGCATGGATTCCCAGACCTTTGTCACCAAAGGCAAAATGCTACCCAGTTTCCTTTCCTGTGAAGGAAGAATAGATTCTGGGGGCAGATTGTGCAGGGTGAGTTCTAGGAGAAGCTGCTAGAAAACAGCAGGGTAAATTCTTATACAGTTGATTCTCCCAGGGAACTTGCCTTTGGAGATCTGCAGCCCTAGAAGAAGCAGTTGTGACCCCTGTTGTTTCTGCCCAAAGTTTTGCAGGACTTGGCTGGTAGTAACATGAGCTACAGGCCCTATGTCCACTCAGAACTGACCAGTGGGTTCCCAGAAACGGACTTGAAATGTCAGCAAAACCCTGGCAAAGACATTCAAATGCTAAAAGCTCTTCCAAGCACCACAGGCCCAGGATATAATGGGTTCCTCTGAGATATCTGGGGGAAAGACTTCTGGACAAGTATTCATGAGCACACTTCTCAAATGCTCTATTCATTTCTCCCCTCAGCCCTTCAAAGTCATCTGCAGACTCTTCTTTCATACTGACATGAAGGATATGGGTAATCAGTATATGTGTTCAGCAACTCTGCTCCCTGAAATGGCAGTGGATATTATGGACAAGCAAAAACTACAGATATTCAAGAATGTACATTCTGAGGTATAAGTGCTGTCCCATACACATGAGGGACCCATCTGCCCAGGCAGATAAGGGTCTGCTAGACTGTACCTCCTCTCTCAGTAAAAAACCTAATCAGCTCCCTCATACTAAAGCATGGGTTACTGAATAAATAGTATGTCTCTCAGAAATACCTGAGTCTTAATACCTCCCCTGCTGACAAATCACCTAAAACAACTGATACAAGTGCTTCTGACTTCATTTCTTCTCTCTCCAGCTTCACTCTATTGCAGCATTGGCCCACTTCAATTCATCTTATGTTATCTTCCACTGTTTTGTATTTCCTGAATAATTGTACTCACTTCACCTCTTTAGCAACAAACATTTGGATGTCCCACAATACTTTCTGGGAGCATCAATGGTTCTAAATTTGATTTCCAGACTCCTCAATCTGAACACAATTGCCATTTGAATTATGCAGATTTCCTAACCCCCAACCCAAAGCTTCCTCTACAGCTAAACTCTTCTTCCCACTGTTATTTGTGAAAACTGTTAGCCTTCTGTGAGTCCTGCCTTGCACATGGCCTCCCTATTACCTTAAAAGTCTTCTCTCGGGCGGGCCGCGGTGGCTCAGCGGGCAAAGTGCTTGCCTGCTATGCCGGAGGACCTCGGTTCGATTCCCGGCCCCAGCCCATGTAACAAAAACGGAGAAACAGAATACAATAAAACAAGAAAATGTTTAAAAATGTTTCCCTTTCTTCCTTCCTTCCTTCCTTCTATCCTTCCTTCCTTCTCTCTGTCTTTCCTTTAAAAAAAAAAAAAAAAAAAAAAAAAAAAGTCTTCTCTCTTCTTCATCTTTCATTAAATTCCTACCTAGTCTTAAGGAAACTTTAAAGCTGATACCTCTGTGAAACTTCCCTAGTCATCTCAATCCCCAATTCTCTTTCCTTCCTTTAAATAATTAAAGCACATCTCTACTGTGACACTAAGACAGTATTGCCCTCCATGAGTCTTCTTTTCTTGTGTTGACATTATTCCTCATCATGCTACAATAAGCTGTGTAAAGCTGAGCACTGACTTACTTTACCCATCCTGCAATTCCAGAGCAGCAGCAGCTACCATCACACAGAGGCTGGCATTTTCAGGAAGCAGACTCATCATAGCATGTTGACCATGATGTTCTGGAGTGAGGCTCATAAAGCTCCTAGAAACTGGAGTTTTTGTTTGTTTCTTTGTTTTCAAATCCCAGAAGTCAATTTGGATTCCTGACTCAAAAGAAAGCAACATGTTTTTTTCTCAGCAGAAAACATTCTTCCCTGCTTTTGACCATCACTCCTTTGAGAATGAGCTCTAAGACTGAACTAATGAGTCCATTAGAATTAATTAGACTAATTTGAAATTATTTAGTTAATCTGGGGGCAATCTTATAGTGGAGAAAGCACCAAGGGAGGAGGTGAATGCAGTGTGAAGAAGGCACAACACCCCACACCCCTCAAGGCTTATGCAGGTACATACATAACTGACCCCCCATGAAGGCAGATGAGCAAATGAGGGAATGAGGTCAGGAGAGCAGGTGGACAAGGTGGACCCCCCTGCTTTCCTCTCTGCAGCCCTGGCAGGCAGTAAGATTTCTCTTGACCCTGATGGAGTGACATGACTCTACCAGTCATCCTTTGGGCTTTGACCTCAGCACATCTGACCAAGGGAACTGATATTTCTCTTATGCACTTTGTGCTTTTGCAGACTCCATGCATTGGCTGACTTTTAGAGAAAAAATTGGAAAGAGCAATTCACTGTTGAAGGAAAACAGGCATGGAAATCCTGCCCTTTATGCCCTGCTCAGGACAAGCACACATTTGCATTCTCAGAGAGGCATGAGAAGGCTTTTACTGCTGGAGAGATCATTCATGACCAAGGAAAACAAATATGGCCCATGGCACAGATTTTCTGAGAAGGGACAAAGTGGCAGATCTTGTTTCCTTAGCTGTCAATCAAATCAACACACTAATGGAACACCGTACACAGGGTCCTCTGCTAGATGTTGTAGGATATGGCATGACCTACCTGTCCTTGAGAAAATCAGTTTCCTTGGAGGCTATAACCTACACATCCTAAAGATAGTTAGCAATAAAGCAAATGAGTAGTTCAGAAAATAAACTAAAAAACCTATGGCTTGGGGTGGGCCACGGTGGCTCAGCAGGCACAGTTCTTGCCTGACATGCTGAAATCTAGGTTCAATTCCCAGTGCATGCTTAAGCAAAAAAAAAAAGGTATATAAAAATCTATGGTTTGGCAGTAGGAGAGACTACTGGAGATTGTAGTGACTGAGGAAGGCTTCCCAAAAGAACCAGCCTTGAAGTCAGAGCTTGAAAGAAAGGATTCAGAGGAGCAGAAGAATGGAAGAGAGACACAAACAAAGGGATATTAAAAAAATGATACTGCATATCTTTTTGTACTGATATGGTATGATCTCCAAGAAATAGTGTTATGTAAATGGCAATATGCAGAACAGGGTGTATTACAGGCTACTGTTTGTGTAAAAATAAGATAGAGAGAGAGAAAAACAAAGTTTTTGTTTGAATGTGTATAAATGGTTATTACTATAGGCATCATAAAGAACTGATGACATTGATTGCCTCCAGAGAGGGGAGCTGGTTGGCTGGGGCACAGAGATAGAAGAAAGACATTTCACAGATATTTCACTGTATTTCCTTCTGTGCCTTCTGAATTTTGAAACATGCAAATGGAATGAGCAAAAGAATACACACAGTGTATTTTATAGACTACTTGAGCTAAAGTGGAAAGTTTAAGCTGGAAAGATCTGAGAAAGCGAGTGAAGGAAGTAAAATGGAAAGAGATCAGGCTGCCCTTGAGGGTGGGCTCAGATCAAACAGGTTATTTTAGGAATATGAATATAGATGTGGAAGATAGCCTGGAGTCATGGAGGGCAGAGGGAACAAAGAGAAGTTTCCAGTAACAGACCAGGCAAGCGGCCTTGAGTGTCTGCATTTGGGGACAGAAGTAAAAATGAAAGTTAGGTTTGCTTTTTTCCCCCCCAGCTACTGTCAAAAAGAGAGTGAACCCTTTAACACATATTTTTCAGAGATGAGGGTGTTTTAGTTGCTTTTCTTTTCTGCACACAACACTTATCAGTAATCCTCAAATCCTCTCCAAATGCCAAAAGCCAAGCCAAGCATTTGCCTGGTGAAACTTTGAATGGCACAAGGTGGCCTTTTCAATAGAAACACATTTCTCTGCATTATCTTCTCATGATTACAAAAAAATAAGAGCCAATAGGCCATGCTTTGTGGAGGAAGTAGCACTACTTATATGCCCCAGGCCAGTTGCTGGAGATCCTGACAGTATTTAGGATACAGAATTTCAGAAATCATTGCCACCACAAGGTTGAGGAGAGGCTCCCTTCCATGAGCTGAACCACTCTTCCTGCTACATTGGTGGCCTTGCCTTCCTGCTTTGCCACATTGGGAGGTGGGGATACCTCTAGGGCTGCATCACCCAGGCTCAGGAGGATATCATGCTGAGTGTTAATGCTGAGACTGCCAGCTGCCCCAAATGGTCTCCATCTCCCAAAATAGACTGAGACAATTATATTTGTCTTCCCTCTGCAAGGAATCATTTTATTTTTCTCTTCTGAGAAGACAAATCTTCTACTGTTGTGGGCAAGTAATAGTTCAAGATTGGCTGAAAATAACTGGGAGCAGACCCTTCGGAAATTGGCAATACCCTCTCCCGGATGGGAAGGTACTAACTTGATCCTAATAAACAGAGCCATGAGCACTGAGGCATTCACTTTTCCTTCAGCCCTTTTCTGGCCCACAGCCTGCCCAATTCCACACCCTACTCTCCCTAACACACACACACACACACAAATGAGCTAACCCAAAGGCAGAGAATTATAATAATGTTGCATGCATTATAAATTATCTCCTTCTCTAGTCCATTCTGGGGGCTCACAGAGTCTGGGCCTTCACATCGCATCTTCAGAGACTGAGTCTTATCTAGAGAAGTTCTCAATCTTGACCTTGGCCTCCTTTTAATAGGTACCCTCTCAAGTCATGGCATGACAGGAAGTTGGAGAACAGCGATGGGAGAGAGCAGCATGACAGAAACGTAACCTAGTCTCAAATTTTAAATAAACCAAGATATGAAGGGCTGAGGATTGGGAAATGCCCTCCGTAGAAAACAAAGCATATTGTGTCTGTTTGATAAAATGATGCCAGCTTTCTCTAGCACCATCAAAGTCTCTGTGCAAATGTTTGTTCATTCTTACTTTAAAATTGTGATTCTAAGTAGCTTTGCGGAATTTTAGAGTTGTCTGTGGTTTTCAATAATTTGAACCCCTTTAGAAAGTTGGATTGCTGAGTTATGACATAGAGGGAGCCAAGGAAACTGGGGTTGGTTGTTGAACAAGGTTTCTTCATATTTTTTCACTATTAAAAAATATATGGGGTGGTGCGAGAGTAGCTCAGTGACAGAATTCTTGCCTGTCATGCCAGAGACCCAGGTTCAGTTCCCAGTACCTGCCCATGCCCAAAAAAAATAATATATGTATATATATTATTATTTATATATAGATAGAACAAAAGGAAAACAAAAACAGAGGCAATTGAGAAAGAAAGAGTAGTCATTTGGAGACATTCCTCCAAACTAATCTGTAAAAGTCTCAGAATGAAGTAACATAGGACCGACAGAGCAAAATGCCCATTTCTGAACTGGTCATTGCAGATGCAGGATTTGGTGCTCATTTGGCCAGTCCTGGTTACTAGTCTGCCTCTAGACCTGGGCCTGAGCTGGTTCCTTCCAACTACATGGACCGAGTTGATGGAGGTGTGGGAAGACTGTCCCCCAGGAACTCTCTAGACACTGTTAGGAAAAAAGAAGGGAAGAAGTTGTTCACTATACTTAGTACAACAGTGTAAAGCATGACACTTTAGTAATTTTATTTGGAATGGATTAAAATAGTTGAGAATGGGTTGAGTTAGAAATTATTAAGACAAAGCTGTTATTATGTAGCTAAGAAAAGAAACAGTATACTTCCTTGGAATAGAGAAAGAACACCCCCCTTCCCTTTTCTATATACTTTCTTCCTCATTCTACTTGCTTCTATTTATTTTATCTATTTTTGTTTGATAGGCAAGCTAGCTTTTATCTAGTCATTATAAATAAACAGGCATATTCTTTATGTAAACATCAACTGAATATTCCGTAGGGGTTCTTAGTTTGCATAGTGTGTGCTTCAAACCAAGGCCATCACATGCCTCTTAGAGAAGGGTACAGTCAAGTTAAAGTAAAAAGACTCTTTTAGGACAGATAGTAAAAGCCCTGGATATCATTCATTCTTCTCATTTGATCAGATATACACCTTCCTCTAAAGTGAGCACCAAAGATTTCACTCATGTGCATTCATAAAGCTTGTATTAATCACTACCAACTATTTACCTTTAAATGGTAAAAAAGAATATCACCAGCAATTACAGTCGAATGTAAAAGAAAAATAAGAAATAGACAAGCATATGGCACTGGAATAAGTTTAAAAGCAGGTGAAGGGCAGGCCATGGTGGCTCAGCAGGCAGATTTCTTGCCTTCCATGGTGGAGACCCAGGTTCATTTCCAAGTGCCTGTCCCATGAAAAAAAAGAGCAGGTGAAGACAGAGAAAAGGACTCTCAAACCCAGTCTGGGGGTAGAGTCATGGGCCAAGGTCATGGTCTCTGGAGAGGTAGAGTCCTGAAGGAGAGAGAGTCTGGAGAAGCACAGAGTGGGCATTCCACAGGGGTGGGCAAATATAGGTGAGGGACTATATGAGGGAAGTACCAGGATTTCAATCTAAGTGTGTGCAGTGATAGTGGATGGGTGGGTGGGAAGGCTGGGGACAACGCTGTGGAGTTGAGACTTTTTCCTGAAGGCAGCAAGGGGACCTCGAAGGATGGACGCCAAGCTGGGAAGGGACTTTTCCATCTTTAAATTATAGGCAAGAGCCTCCTCAGTGGTGATGGGCACAGGGGTTAGTACTGGGGGAAACTGATCCAGGCAAGGAATGACAGAGAGCTAAACTAAGAGAGGGGCAGTGGGAGTGGAGAAAAATGGACAAGTTCCAGAAACGTTCAGGAGATTGAATTAATAGGATTTGATGCCAGAAGAGGCGGGGGATGAGAGGAAATGATCGTTATGTTTAGTTTTTAATCTTAATTTAATGCCACCAGTTTTGATTACCCCAGAGGTGAAAGCTGTTTTTACCTGTACAGCTGACTTTGGCTCCATGAGTATCTCAGACCCACACAGCCATGAATTTCTTCCAAGACATAAACATCAAAATAGCCCATAGGATATAACTATCAGAATTCAATTCACTCTGGTTTGCCCTCTGAGACATGGCCTGGACCTATTTATTTCAAACTCATTCTGAAGAAATGGGAATATGGCACAGGAGCCATGGTGAGAGGAAGCATAGGAAAGGGGGACAGGGGGCCTCAGGTGTGCTGGGCACCCACCTTTGGGGGAGTATAGCAATGCCTGCTTTTTTAGACAGGATGCTGAGGAAGTTCTAAAGGGCTCACAAAGCACATGAAGAGGAAAATTCCTGCCAAGTAGCAGAGATGTCTATCTACTGTGGTATCCAGCAAAGTTTCAGCTAATCACCAGGACAAGCCAACTTAATATCCTAGGGCAGGGTGCTGTTATATGAAATCATTGACATTAGTTACTTAATAATATCTCTGCTGCAAAATTTGATGTTTGAACACTTTTTTCCTGGCAACTTAGCACCACATTCAAGTGAATACAAATGTTTCAACTCAAATAGGTTGTAAGTATAATAACCCCCTACCTATTGGATTTATAGATGCCAAAAGGAAGAAAGTCTTATTTTCTCCTTTTCTCTTCTCCTCCTCTTACTCCTCTCTATCTCATTTTCTCATCTGTTTCTTCCTTCTTGCATTAAATGTTACAGAAAGAGAGACAAACCCACAACATCAAGAGGCACCAGACAGAAAGAGCCCTCTAACATGGAGGAGAAGGAATGAATTGAGCTTTGACAAAAGATTCATAACATCTTCCCAGAGATAAGATTGCAGAAGAGACCTCTTCCTTTCATAAAACCCACCAGCTCCCACTCCTTTTCTCAGTTCAGAAAATTACAGAGACAGCAGCAGGAGAGCTGACTGCTCAAATCCAGTCTTAACCTTTGAAAATATAACTTATTCAAACTCAGTGTATTACAGAAAGCTCAGCATGGTTGGGGGATTAGGTGGCCAAGATGGCATCAGTCAAAGGAACAGGATAAACTGAGTGTCTCCCCTGAGATCATTCCTGCAGAAATAAAATATTCTCAGCCAAGATATGGAAATTTTAAAAAGCCCTTATGAGTGGGGGACAGATGAGAGTGGCATGATGACAGCAGAGTCTTCAGGGACAATGGGTGGTAAATAGCAAGTTGTGTTAGTTTGGAAGACTTGCTGGGAGCAGAGAAAAGATGAAAAGACTACAAAGCTTCAAAAGCACCTAAGGGCCACTGGCAAAACCATGGTCCAGACAAAGGTCTCCCTGTAGTCACCCAGCTGTCACAACTCAGCCAACCTGGAAAAGTAAACAAGAATCCAAGATATAAGGAGGAAGGTGGCATTTGAATAAAAAAACCAGTAAGACATTTCTCAATCTACAGGAATATCCTCCAAGAAACTTGTATCTAGCCCTTTGGTGAGAGTATAAATAAATGAAAAGCTCAATATCTACTAGTTTTCCCCAAAATCAGTTAGAATTGCTAAAGACTGACCATTTGGTCAAGTGCATTGATTGGGGTACAGAAAAAGCAGTCCTTAGAAAAATATATGAGAAATACCAAAAGGAAACTATAAAATGACTTCTTCTACTTTGGTTGTTGTTGGGTGGTTAATTTTTTCCCTGATCCTGAATGGACTTCACAGGAGAAATTTAGAAGCAATGAAATGTACTCAATCTCAGAGCTCAGATATCAAGCATTTCCCTGTACAGCTATAATACAATGAATTTGACTTTTTTTCAGTCAAAATTTATGCCATACACTAGTATCTAACACATTCATTCATGTGTTCCTTCAATAGATGTATTAGGTATTTATTACTGCAGAATACAGGAGGAGACAAGGGAACCCAAGTACTTTCATTCATGAAACACACAACCTCTCAGGGAGTGCATTATCAGTGATGATTGGCATAAATGGCATGAAAGAGGAGGGCAACGTAGGGAGGGCAGTTGAGAAGCTCCTATGACAGACATTGGCTCTGGTCCTCCTATAGTCTCCAGACCCCAGTGGACTTTTCTGTATTACATTCTGAAATTGAGTCTAACACCACTGTCTTAGTTTGCTGGGGCTGCTATGACAACTATCACAGATCAGCTGGCTTAAACAAGTGGAATTTATGAGCACACAGTTTTGGAGACTGAAAATCCAACATCAAGGTGTTGGCAGGCCATGCTTTCTACAAAGTCTATTGCATCATGGTGATGGCTTTCAGCAATCCTCCATCACATGGTGATCTCTTTTTCTGTCTCCTTCTCTGATTTCTCCTTTCAGGAATTGGTATCCAATGCTCCCTGCTTATAAAAACTTTAGGCATATTGGAGTAAGGACCACTGTGACTCAATTTGGTCTCACCTTAACCAATAACATCTTCAAAGTTCCTATTTACAAATGGGGTCACACCCACAGGATCAGGACTTAGGATTAGAACATGTCTTTGTGACAGAAGTGATTCAATCCCAGCAAACACATACAAACCACTTGGCTAAAAAGAGGTTGGCAATTCATAAATTGAGGTATCAATACAGAAAGCATTTACTGATTCCTCTCCATTATCTAACACTGGAACAGGCTCTAAAGAGAGAGACAAATTTGGCACAGTTGACAGAGTTCTGAGTGTTACATAGCAGTTCCTCAGGAAGCCCACAGCATTCTCTTTCTACAGGTCTCCCTCAGGTGTGCAAATGAAAAAGTCATTAACAAGCACAGCCTTGCTGCCATATCAATCTAGGGAGACCTTGCATTTGGCCAAGTTTTCTCCTTCTATTGCAGTAATTCTTCCCCACTTTTCTCCCTTCTTTCTCCAGTTCATGAAGAGTGACCCTTGTTCTTTGCCATCCATATAGCATAGCACCAGCTCTTTTTTTTTTTTTACATGGGCAGGTATTGGGAAATGAACCCAGGTCCTCTGGCATGCCAGGCAAGCGTTCTTGCCTGCTGAGCCATCGTGGCCCACCCAGCACTAGCTCTTAAAGTGAGATAATCACTGTTTATTGTCCCCTTTCACCTATTCTCCAAATTTGTCACTGAGGAATGGGTGTCTATCAGCCTGACAAAAAAATAGGGTCTTTTTACTTTCAAGATGCTGAAAATTCTGGCTTCTAATCCCTCAGGACACCAACAGGAAGACAGTATCATACACCTGTGATCCTCATGCCATCTGGGCATGGCAGCAGGTGAAAAATATATATCACAGGCATTCAGAACTTCAGATGAACTTTGAATCCCACTCATTTTCAAAATTTTTGCTAGAATTTCTGGTGGAAGCTTGATGATTTGTTTTGTTTTGTTTTCAGTTTTAGAGTAGAGATGGACCTTTTGACACTATCCATCCTGAGATGATTGCACAGAAATCTTAGTTGGTGCCAGGACCAACATGAACAGTCCCATGGCCACTTTGGTCAAGCATTCTTAGTTTGGGAAAGACCATTCAAGAGACAGGAAAGGCTACTGACATTTCTCAGTCTTTCAGGGAGAAAATGTATGACTTTCTGAAATAATAATAATATCTGCACTTCACCCTTGGTTCTTTCCAGAGTCAGCAAGAGAAGTAGGAATTTGAAATCTTTACGGAGGGGTAACCAAAGAGAGATTTTTATCTATTGCTGTTATGAACCCAATTAGACATATTTTGAGGAAAGGGTGCATGTATATTAGATTTTAAGTAGTGTTAATTATAATCTATGAGATGTGCTTCCTGCTTATCAGATAATTATGAGAGAGCCAATTTGGCTGCTGGCTTGTGACTAATTAAGTGAAATTAGTAGTGATAATTATATATTTAATTTTGTTTTGCCTTTATTGATAAAGGGGTAAATTTGCTTAGGCAAGGGTGGATCAGGGTAAAAGGGCAGAATCTACAGTCCATCTGGAAAGACAAGCCTTGCTTCTGACTAGGCAGTAAAAGCAGAAGCAGAATGATGGATGGAACAACAAGTAAACAGCTATCTACTGTGGTCTCCTCCTTGTCTCTCCCCAATTCACAATCTTGTTGGACACCTTCTTCCACTGCTTTCTCCCATCCTTTTTCCCTTTTTAGAGCTGCCTCAGGATCCATTTTAGTGAGGAAGCAGTTTGAGAGGGAGACCTTCATGATCTGAGTGAGAGTTTTCAACCTGAATTTAGGAGAATATAACTCCTCTTGTGTACACCAAGCCACGAGTGTGCAGTGCCATGGAGAGAAGGAGCAGCCTGTAGCATCCACCATTTCCCAACCCTACATCTGTCACCTGCAATTTTTAAGAGAATCACTGTATATCAAAAATTAGTTTCTTTCATGCCCCCTTTCTTTCACAAAAATGTATAAAATAAATGACACACTTGTAATTGCAATATGGCCTTCAGAAGGCCATGAAGATTAACCTAAACTCTATGGCAAACAAACAAACAAAATGTCTGCCCCATGTTTCCATTTGATACACCATTTTGACATTTCAATTACGTTTCCTCATTTAACATTGGCTTCTGCCTGCTCTCCCATACCAGACTTAGAATTCCTTGAGGGCTGATGCTGTATTCATTTATGTATTTATTTTTTCACTCTGTCTTCATGCAGCCCCCTGGGACTGTGGCACCGGAAGCAGTAGACTTCAGTGAAAAACAGTCCCACCTTCCTAAAGCAACCCTGGGTCACTGCTTTGGAGGACAGTTATCTTGGACAAATAACTTAATCTACCTAAACTTCAGGGGTTTTTCTTTGTTGTTGCTATTATTTTTTAAATCTGTAAAATAGAGATAATAACTGTACTTGCCTCAAAGATGCATAAATATAAAATAAAATAGTTTAGTTAAAGGGGTTAGCACAATGCTGAGCCCTTGGCAAATACTCATCCTTCTTGGACCAGCATCCCTGGGGGAGGTGGGGACAGACACAGATTCCAGATCTGACCCCAGCCCCAATGAATCAGAAACACTGATCAGGTCCCCAGAACCTGCACAGTAAACCAGCACACCCCAGTTTGTCCTCATTCACAGAAATGTGGAGGACCCTGCAATAAATATCAGTTTCTTTAAGAGCAGCAGGTCTTGTCAATGCACTATTCTGGAAATAAGGAACATTTATGGGGTGGGGGTACTACCAACCTGAGCATAAGTCATGACCAGAAGCAACTTGAAGAAGGAATGGAGCCAAGTGCTGGTTTGAAAGGATTATGTAGCCCAGGAAAGCCATATTTAGTCCTGATCCATCTTGTGGAGGCAGCTGTTTCTATTAATCCCTGCTCAGTACCATAACTTGGAAACTTGAATAGATTATCTCCAAGGAGATGTGGCATGCCCAATTGTGGGTATTAGCCTCTGGTTAGAGGGAGATGTGACTCCACCCATTCAGGAGGGTCTTGATTAGTTTAGTGGAATCCTTTAAAAGAGGGGACATTTTGGAGAGGGTCTCGAGAACCACAAGAGCCCACACAGACAAAGACTTTTGAAGATAAAAAGGAAAATGCCCTCAGGGAAGCTTCATGAAACAAGAAGCCTGGAGAGAAAGCTAGCAGATGTTGCCCTGTTTGACATCATGCCTTTCCAGTTGAGAGAGAAACCCTGAATGTCATCAACCTTCTTGAACCAAGGTATCTTTCACTGGATGCCTTAGACATTTTTATAGCCTTGCTTTAATTTGGCAATTTTCAAAGTCCTAAGTCTTTAGGACTTAATTAATTCCCCTTTTCAGAAGTTATTCCATTTCTGGTATACCACATTCCAGCAGCTAGCAAACTAAAACACCAGGTAAATCAACAACCTGGAGATTCCCATTGTCTGTAAGTTACCATTATTACCAGAACCCTAGCTGAGAGCCTTCCCTGTGCAAAGTTTGGTTGCTACAGATGAGTCCTCCCCAATGGATCCTGAAGTGTTTTTCAGGGAGCCCAGAGGATACAGCCATAGGTGAGGTCAGTTGAATGAAGCAGAGCTCGAAAGATGTCAAGTAAAGCATCACAGACAAACTGCATCACCACTCAAGTGGGTGCATGTGCTTCTCTCCTATTTAGACTCCAACTCACACTCCTTTCCACCTGCATGGATTACCCACTGGGACCCAGCTCTGTGTTAGATGCTTTGAGATCCCATTCATACCACTTGCCTTCCAGGCACCACCCAAGCTCATGATGCATTTTCATTTCAAAATCCATCAAAGGAAGATGGTTTCTAAAGGGGCCCTCCTTGCCTTAAGTTATTTCTGCAGGCTTTCCCTCTGGACCCTAATCAAGGCTCGCAGGACTCCATGCTTCCTGCTCAGTTTTAGCTCCTGAATGGTTTCCTGTTTAGGGTGGGTATTATAGGATATGCACAATTATTCCCTCTTTCTGGTCATTGACTTATATCCACAGCTAGCAAAAGCTTGTTCACTGACCACTCTGCTTCAGGCTCTTGAAATCTCTTACTCAATTAGTTCTCTTAAACCTCATGCCTTTGAGGTGGGCACTAATATTACTACCACTATTTTTAGATCAGGAAAATGAGACCCAGCATGAGTATATCACATGTCCTCATTCATACAGCCAGGAGGTGGGAAACCAGGCTTGAGCCTCAAGGCCTGCCTCCAGCTGCATGCCACACTCCCTGTTTTGCTGAGCTCAGTGAATGACTTCCCTCTAAGTTATGATGTCTTGTGTCCAGGCCCCATCTGTACCTGCCTATATGTGACTAAGGTCCCTTGAATGACCTGCTACCTTATACTTGGCCAATCTCAGCTGCCCTTGGTTTGACTCAGAGGCCACTGGTGTTTCCAGATTTATGAACTGCCCCTTCACCACAAGTATCCCTCCTGTAGCTTGCCCTCATGTTCCTTGCCTGACTGTAAAACCCCAACAGTTCCTTTCAAGATCTAGATTGAATCCAGCCTCATCCATGAAGCTTTGGCTGGGCACTTTTTTTCACAACACTGCCTCCTTCTTCTGAAATCTTTTTTATACTACCTTCTAGTACATTTCTATATCATTGTGCATCTCTTCCAGTGTCACCCATATCTGACTTTCCCAAATTGATTGCAAACTACTGACAGAGGACTTGGCTCTCTCTTTATCTTCTTAAGCTCTATGTGATCTACCACAGTTTTTTCAGGTAGCTGATATAATGAATGACACAATCAATAATCTTTGTCTAAATGATCTGTGTTGACTAGGGGTATGAACAAAAAGCCTTACCACCTTATTCTGCTGAGATCATTTTTTTAGTTAATCACATGGCAAGGCTCCAAGAAGGTCTCTGCTTATGCAGAGGGGTCCCAGGGTCATTTTATGGGCTCTAGTCAGGCCTAGCATACACATAGGTGACAAAGAAAATTAGAGTTATTACTTAGGTAATATAGAGTTCCAATTCAAAACAACTTTATTGAGCTCTACCATCTATGGATGTAAAAGTATATCACATATTTGAGGCCAGCATTTTATTATGAAGCTAATTTGATTCAAGAAATATTCACTGAACAGTTTTTATATGCAAAAATGCACAAAGCTGTCTCTGTCTCCAAGAGCTTACATGAACCAAATATAACATTACAGCTTAGTGAGACCTTAGAGAATAGAATCTAATCATCTCATTTTACAATAAAGCACACTGAAACACAGAGAAGGAAATTAACTGATGAATGGTCACACAGCTGCTTGGGACAGATCCATTGTCAGAAACCATGTGTGGTTCATCATACCACAATTCTTCTTTCCAGACTT
Source organism: Tamandua tetradactyla (assembly GCF_023851605.1). Classification (NCBI taxonomy): domain Eukaryota; kingdom Metazoa; phylum Chordata; class Mammalia; order Pilosa; family Myrmecophagidae; genus Tamandua; species Tamandua tetradactyla. Next base: position 94,374,869 of record NC_135330.1, on the reverse strand, counting down.
ACAAAATCTCCTATAACTTTGTGGCTACAATTGTAGCTTGTGAAATAAAATAAAAAGGAGAAGCATTCAGGCCACCCAGGGGAGTTATTTTATGGCAGGAGACTACCGAAAGATATGTCACTTGATTTCCTGCTGAAATCCATTATTTTATTTGTTTGTTTAAACTATAGGCCAGAAGGAAAAACACATGATGACTGTAACAAGTATATTATTATAGGTATATCTCAGTTAAGCCTTGAGAAACAGTTAAAATTTCAATAGACTGAGATGGGAAACAGAGAAGAAAAAGAAGGCTAAATGAAATAATGTATAGGACCATGCTTATAATCTTTAGAGAAAAGGAAAAAAATGCCAGGTTTTATCCATGTCAAGGAGAATGCAGCACAAAAGGAAGGGTGACGACATAGGGGCTCCTACTTAGGGGCTGATTAGCAAAATGGACTAACTAGAAGACAGGATTTCTACAAGGGACTAAGGAGAGAGGGGAAGATGAGGTCATGTCAAAGAGTTTACACAGTTGTCTCTACAGCACAGAGACTTTGAGCTTAGCAATAGTACAATCAGTGTGAAGTAGAAAGCTCTGTCATTCAAGGGCACAAAGTATTTGAGGAAAAGGACAAGTGAGGAAGTGGAGGCAATGGAGTCAGAATAAATGTTCTAACTATAGACAACAAGAAACTGGAGGCTAAATTGTCAATTCTTGTCAGCAGACTGAAGATTCATGACTGGCAGTAAAAAAAGAAGAGTCACAGATAGTCAAGATGTTGTTGGCAACAAGGTTGAGTGTGGCAGGGAAGGAGACTATCTGAGAGGAAATGTGAATTTGGATTAAGATGGTCTGAATTTGAGGTTGTTGATGACATGTAGTTTAGTGTCCACCACAGGGTGTTCTTTGTCAAAATGGCAAACTCGCTTGGGTTTCTAACTCTCTCCCCTAGAAATCAAGAGATTTATAGAAGACAGGAGAAAGCATGGGTCTTGCAAAGGTAGAATAGAAATATCAATGACATATAGGACAAAGCCCTGGAGGGTGTAGATAGTGGCTTGAACTTGAGTGGGTCATACTATGGGGAGTGGAGAAGTTAGTTCTGGAACTGTGGATGGTGGAAGAGGGAAGGGAGGGGATAAATTGGAAGGAAACTTTGAAGTTCTCCTGTGTTCCATGTAGCCTTTGGGCAAAATTTACCTGTCCCATCCTAACCAAAATCAACAGTTACAGCTTTAAGATACAATAAAGAGGACAACACAAATCAATGGGAAAGGAAAAATGATACTACAAAAGCTAGCTTTCCATTTGGATAAAAACAAAATATGTTACCTACATAACTCCACATTCAAAGATAGACACAAGCTAGAGAAAGGTAAAACTGAAAATTTAATATAAGGATATATGGGAGGATATCCTATTTCCTAGGTCTATGGAAAGATTGCTTAAATAAAGGCCTGACACATGTCACAAAAATTTATGAATTTGATCATATCAACATTAAAAATCTAATTCACAGAGGACACGATGGAAAAGATATGTCTAAAACAGACAGAAAAGACTATTATTTAGAATATGCAAGGGAAAGACAGTTATCCCAATAAAAAAAATACGGATACAGAATTTGAGAGGGGAAATTTCAAAAAGGATAAACACAAAATGCTGACAAGCATTAGAAAAAACACAATAATTAGTTATCATAAAAAATTTAAGGTAAAAAAATAGCAGTACAACTGTTGAAGACTAGCAACATTTAGAAAGCTGGATAAAGCCAAGTGTTGGAGGCAGTGAAGACAGGACAACCCTAGGGCACTGCTTGGGGGGTATAGCCTGTAGCATTCTTTATGGGGAGCAGTCAGATGGAGAGCCAGCATTCCTGGAACACACCCATTCCACACCATACAGAACCAACTGAATTCCATGATAGGTCATTAAGGGAACTTGTTGAAGGTGCTCATCTTAGCATTGTTGTTGGAAGCAATTGAGTGTCCACCACTAGAGTGGTGAAGTTTGCTAAATGTGTAGCATTGAATGTAAAGAGCAGTTAGGAGTTTGGATACATGTAGAAATATTGTTGGGCCTTAAACAACACTGAGTACAAAAAAAAAAAAGCAAAAGTATGAAAAAGTTAAAGAACGGACAGGAGAGTGACTGAGGTGGAAACTTGAGAGTGCAACTGACCTGTGGACAGTCTTCTGCACCACATGGGGCAGCCCTTGTTGCAGAGGCCCAGGAACTGAGAGGCAGAAAGATGGAGCCTGGAACAGAGGTGTGGAGCTTGTAGAAGGGAATGGATGGGAGCTCAGTACTAGGAAGTAGGCCAGGCTGCATTCCTTGGGTGTGCTACCATCATCAGTGCAGCCCATGACTAGCAATTCACCCAACACCCCCAGACACCCCCAATCCACCAGCCTCCAGTGCATATAACTGACCCCCACCCTTACCCCAAGTACAGCCCAACCCACCTCTCTTGCAACCTTCCCAAACACTACCTCCCCATCCCTGTTCCCTGCAGGCTGTTGCCAATGCATAAAGGCAGTGGAAACTAACCTTCATACCTAGGCTACCCCTGCCCCCACCCGTAGTGTCTCACAGACTCACTCCACCCCACCTGAGCTCTGCACATCTGTTTACAGCACTCCCAGGCCCACACATGTGCACAGGCCCCCAATCATTTCATTTAACTCTGGGAACTGCACTTTACAGCAGTCTTAGAACCACACATGTGCATGACCCTCAACCACACTTTCTAGCTCTGAGAAAATGTTGACCTGTGCAGCCAGGTCACATCTACCCCTAATCCATGAAAGCATACCACCAACCTGCTGCCACAGCTCTACGCATGCACACAAAGGGCCCTATGCCTTAGACCAGCACACACCAGTGTTATGCCCTCCCCAGGCTGGTACACCCACACAGCTACATCCTCCCTGGCTGCTAGATGCCCATGTTCACAAGCATCAGCGTAACATCCCCAACCTGTGCCTATACCTGCCCTGAAACAAATCACCGCACTGAGTGTCCCACACCATGTCCTGCTCCTTGCAATACAACCATCCTGTAAACACAAGACCTAGGACTTTTTTTGCATGCCACCAAGACAGCAGAAGATAACTAAGCATATCACAATGCAGACATATAGCCCTGCCTAATGACAAAGTTAAAACAACAGAGGAGACACAGACATTGTAACAACTAATCAATGATGTTCATACAGCTCTATTTAATAAAATAAGTGGGATATCAAAGACATAAAGGAGATCAAGAAAAGAACAGAAGAGGATAAAGAGTAGTTTAAAAGAATAAATAGAAAAACAGCAGATATCACAGAGATTAAAGACTCTGTCGATCAAGTAAAAAACATACTAGAGGCACACGACACCAGATTTGAAGAAACAGAAGAAAGAATAAGTGATACAGGACAGGATAATTGACTTTGAAGACTCAAAACAGCAAATAGCAAAAAAGATGGGAAAAGCTGAATGGGAATTCAAAGAAATGATAGATGAAACAAAGCACACAAATATAAGAATCATTGGTGTCCCAAAAGGGTAAAAGAGGAGTAAAGGGCTAGGAAGAGTTGTTGAGGATATAATGGGGGAAAATTCTCAATCCTTATAAAGTACATGAATACACAAGTCAAAGAAACCCAATGAACTCCAAAGAGAATAAATCCAAATAGGCCTTCCCCAAGGCACATACTAATCAGTCTATCTACTGTTGAGGAGAAACAGAAAATCCTGAAGTGGCAAGAGAAAAACAATCTACTACATGCAAGGGAAATGAAATAAGACTGAGTTCAGACTATTCAACTAGCACCCTGGAGGCAACAAAGAAGTGGTAAGATATATTCAAGATCCTAAAAGAGAAAGACTTCCAGCCAAGAATTCTGTACCCAGCCAAATTGTCCTTCAAAAGTGAGGGAGAGATTAAAGTTTTCACAGACAATGAAGTCCTGAAAGAATTTGTCAACAAGAGACTGGCCTTACAAGAAATACTAAAAGGAGTTCTGCCAACTGGAAAAAAAAAAGACAGGAGAGGGGGTCTGGAGGATGGCACAGAATGAAGAGTACCACTAAGGTTAATTTGAAGAATGCAAAGAGAAAGAGGGAAAAGAATATATAAATCTGACAAATACAATAGAAAAGAAAAGATGGTGGAATCAAGAAATGCAATTTCAGTAATAACTATGAATGTTAATGGACTACCAATTAAAAGATACAGATTGGCATAACTGATTAAGAAACATAATCCAGCTATATGCTGGTTACAAGAGATTCATCATAGATGCAAGAATACAAATAGATTGAAAGTGAAAGGATGGAAAAATATTTTCCACAGAAGTTGTAACCAAAAGAAAGCAGAAATAGCTATACTAATAAAAGACAAAATAGACTTTAAATGTAAAGACGTCATAAGAGACAAAGAAGGATGCTATACACTAATTAAAGGGTCAATTCACCAAGAAGATACAATAATTATAAATGTTTATGCTCCCAGTCAAGGAGCTCCAAAGTACATGAGACAGACATTGGCAAAATTGAAAGGAGTGATAGATGTTTCAACACTAATAGCAGAAAACTTCAAAACACCACTCTCCCCTATAGATAGAACATCCAGACAGATGATCAACAAAGAAATAGAGAAGTTAATTAACTTGATAAATGAATTAGACCTAACAGACATATACAAGTCATTGAACCCCAAAGTACAATGTTATACATTCTTCTGTAGTGCTCATGGAACATTCTCCAAGATAGATCATAGGCTGGGGTGCAAAACATGTCTTTATAAATGTAAAAACATTGAAATTACTCAATGCACTTTCTCTGATCACAATGGGATGAAGCTGGATCTCAATAACCACCAAAGAACAAGAACATTTACAATTATATGGAGATTAAATAACACACTCTTGAACAACCAGTGTGCCAAGGAAGAAATTGCTAGAGAAATCAGAAGCTATCTGGAGATGAATGAAAATAAGAATACAACTTATCAGAACTTATTGGACATGGCAAAGGCTGTGCTGAGATGGAAATTTGTTGCCCTAAATGCCTATATTAAAAAACAAGAAAGAACAAAACCAAGGACTTAACAGTATGCCTTGAGGAACATGAGAAAGAACAGCAAACTAACCCCAAAGCTAATAGAAGAAGAGAAATAACAAAGATTAAAGCAGAGATAAATGAATGGGAGAACAAAAAAAAAAAACAATAGAAAGAATCAATTAAACCAAAAGCTGATTCTTTGAGAAAATCAGTAAAATTGATGGGTCACTAGCAAGACTCACAGAGAAAAAAGAGAGAGGAAGAAAATAAGCAAAATCAGAAATGAGAAGGGGTGCATTACCAAAGATCCTGAAGAAATAAAAGAAATCTCAAGAGGATATATGAACAACTATGTGCCAACAAACTAGACAACTTAGATGAAATGGGAAAATTCCTGTAAAGCTGCAAATAAGCTACACTGACTCAGGAAGAAATAGAAGACCTCAGCAAACCTATCACAAGTAAAGAGATTCAATCAGTCATCAAAAATCTTCCTACAAAGAACAGCCAAGGCCAGATGGCTTCACAGAAGGATTTTATCAAACATTCCATAAAGAACTTACACTAATCCTGCTCAAATTTTTTCAAAAAACTGAGGAAAAAGGAACTCTACCTAACTCATTTTATGATGCTAATATCATTTTAATATCAAAACCAGGTAAAATTGCTATAAGAAAGGAAAATTACTGGCCAATCTCCCTAATGAACATAGATGCAAAAATTCTCAATTAAATATTTGCAAATTGAATCCAGCTGCAAGTTAAAAGAATTATACACCATGACCAAGTTGGGTTTATACCAGGAATGCAAGGATGTTTCAACTCAAGAAAATTTAATGTAATACAGCACATTAACAGATTGAAAGGGAAAAATCATATGACAATCTTGGTTGACGCTAAAAAAGCATTTGACAAAATCCAGCATCCTTTTCTGGAAGCAAAACACTACAAAATATAGGAATCAAAGGTAACTACCTTAATACACTGAAGGGAATATGTGAATAATCAATAGCCAACATTGTACTCAATGGAGAGAGACTGAAAGCTTCCCCCCTAAGATCAGGTACAAGACAAGAATACCCACTGTCACCACTATTATTCAACATTGTGCTAGAAGTTCTAGCTAGAGCAATCAGGCCGGACAAAGAAATAAAAGGCACCCAAAGTGGAAAGGATGAAGTAAAACTCTCATTATTTGCAGATACTATGATACTATACTTGGAAGGCCCTGAGAAATCTACAGCAAAGTTACTTGAGCTAATAAACAAATTCAGCACAGTGGTGGAATATAAAATTAATGAGCAAAAATCAGTAATATTTCTATACACAAGCAAAGACCTAGCTGAGGAGTCAGTTAATGAAAAAATTCCATTCAAAATAGCAGCTAACAGAATCAAATACTTAGGAATGAACTTAACTAGAGATGTAAAGGACTTGTACACAGAAAACTACATAGCACTGCTAAAAGAAATCAAAGGAGACCTAAACAGGTCGAAAGACATTCCTTGGTCATGGATAAGAAGGCTAACTATAGCTAAGATGTCAATTCTTCCCAAATTGATCTAACAATTCAAAATCAAAATTCCAATAACCTACTTTGAAGATCTGGAAGAGCTAACTACCTAATTCATCTGGAAGGAAAAGAGACCCCAAATAGCTAAAAGCATCCTAAAAACGAAGAATGAAGTGGGAGGATTTACACTCCCTGACTTTAAAACCTATTATAAATCCACAGTAGTCAAAACAGCATGGTACCTGCACAAAGATAGAAGCACTGACCAATGGAATTGAATTGAGAGAGTGGAAATAGACCACCAAATCTATGGCCAACTGATTTTTGACAAGGCCTGCAGATCCTCTGAACTGAGACAAAATAGTCTTTTCAGTAATTGGGCATGGAAGAACTGGATATCAATAGCCAAGAGAATGAAATAGGACCTCTAGCTTACACCCTACACAAAAATTAACTCAAAGTGGATCAAACAGCTAAATATAAGAACTAGCACCAAAAAGTTTTAAGGAGAAAATTTAGGGAAACATCTTCAAGACCTCATAATAGGAGGTAACTTCCTAAACTATACCCAAAGCACAAGCAACAAAGGAAAAAAATAGATAAATGGGAACTCTGCAAAATCAAATGCGTTTGCACCTCAAAAAGGTGAAGAGGCAGGCAACTCAAGGAGAGAAAATATTTGTAAGTCACATATCAAGCAAAAGTTTTGATTTCATGTATATACACAGAAATCATATAACTCAACAACAAAGAACAAACAACCCAATTATGAAATGGGCTAAATAAATGAACAGGCATTTTTCTGAAAAGCAAATACAGATGGCGTAAAAGTATATGAAGTCATGCTTATTTTCACTGTCTATAAGGAAAATGTAGATCAAGACTACAATGAGATACCACCTCACACCTATAAGAATGGCTGCTATTAAACAAACAGGAAATTTAAATGTTGGAGAGGATGTGGAGAAACTGGGACACTTATGCACTGCTGGTGGGAATGTATAATGGTGCAGCCACTATGAAAGACTGTTTGGCAGTTTCTTAGAAAACTAAATATCAAGTTGCCCTATGACCCAGCAATAGCATTACTTGTTATATACCCAGAAGAGCTGAAAGCAATGATACAAACAGATGTTTGCACACTGATGTTCGTAGCAGCATTATTCACAATTGCCAAAAGATGTAAACAAACCAAATGCCCATCAGCAGAGGAGTGGATCAACAAAATCATGATGGAAAATTATGCAGCAGTAAGACAAAAGGAGGTCCTGAAGCACATGACAAGATGGACAAGACTTGAGTACATAATGCTGAGCAAATTTAGCCAGTCACAAAAGAATAGATACTGCATGATTCCACTTTTATGACCAGTATAAAGGTATAATCAGAGGCTTACAATACAGAATATAGGGAACTTAGAGATATAGAGAAGCTCGAGATGGGTAAACTGTTAGCTACTGAGGTTGAACTCCAATGTAAGGGAATAGATGGGAATGATGGTGATTCTCTAGTGGGTCCATATAATTATTACCATATTGAAGATGAACAAGATTGAAAGAGGTTGTATAGACCTATGGCTCCCACTGACTTCACACTAGAAATATGAATTAGTTCTGTAAATAATTACTTCAAAGATATGATTCTTGCATAAAAAGTGTTTTAGTATAGGGTATGGGGGAAAACTACAATTGCATGCTATGAACTATGTTCAAAAGAAAACCATCAGAATCACCACTACAACAGCAGTGGTAAATAATGGCTGGAGGGACAAGAGTTAAGAGGAGGTTTAGATTTCCTATTCGGTGAGGGTATGTTTACTGGTTTTCTTTATCTTTCTTTATCTAGAGCAATGAAATATCTAAAATTGAGAATGTTGATGGACTGTGGACTTTCGGCCTTCTACATGATGTCCAACGAAGGCAGGTGGCTGAAGGATGCACTGATGGAGAAGTAGATTGGAGTATGTTGGTGTATACTTACTAAGGAGTATTGTGCTGCTACAAAAAGGAACAAAATACTGAGGCATGCAAACGATGTGAATGAACATGTGGGTCATTTGGTGAGGAAAAAATAAACCAGAAACAAAAGAACAACAATGGTATGTTACCTTTAGAAAATGCTTATGAGAAAACAGAGGCCTAAATTTCAAGCTTTTAGAGCAGGCACATTAAGTCCAGAGTGGTGATTATTATTTCTGGATTTTGAGAGGCTGTTTTATATATATATAACCTGATATTTAAAGACTAAAGCCAGACAGGTTGTGGTTACAGTAATTCAGAACATAGGGGTAAGGAAGACAGTGTCTATTTTAGAACCAGAAAACTCTTTGAGACCAATGGAAAAAAGGTTTATTTGATCTGGAACTGAAATTCTCTGTAGTGCATAATCTAATTCAACTTATCTCATTTGAACAATTGAAACACAGGGAGCACAGAATAAGAAAGAGGTCCTTCAATACTGTATAGATTATTGTAATGTCTGGAAACATCCAAGAGTATATCAACCAGATAATCAAAAAGTATTGGCAAAGTCCCCTTAGGGAGAAAGAATATGGAACTATTAAACCTTACCATCAAGGAATTCCCTGATACTGCATCAGACTTTAGGGACACCCAAATCAATAAGTCATGCCATTGATCATGAGGCTTACTCTTGTGAAGTTTATGTAGGTAGCATAGAAGCTTAGACAACCTATAGGTATGCCTAAGAGTTACTTCAGGAGGACCTCTTTTGTTGCTCAGATGTGGCCTCAGTCTCTCTAAGCCCAACTCTGCAAGTGGTATCACTGCCCTCCCCCCTATGTGGGACAAGACATCCAGGTGTGAAAGTCTCCCTGGCAATGTGGGAGATGACTCCCAGGGATGAATCTGGCCCTGGAAATGTGGGATCAACAATGCCATCCTGATCAAAAGGGGGAAAAGAAGTGTAACTAATAATGTATCAGTGACAGAGAGAGTTCAAATAGACTTGAGAAACTACTCCAGGGGTTGCTCTTATGCAAGTTTCAGTTAGACCCTGCTACCTATCATAACCTGCAAACCCCTAACCAGGACCTTTCCAGCCAATCCTAAAGAACACCTACTGCAATATATAAGATTCCACAAGGGTTCCATGAAGTAGAGTAACTTTCCAAAAACCTACAACCTCCAGATGTGTTCCTGGCCCACATACGTCCTGAAACCTAGCCCAGCCTCTCCAGAATATCAGATAGTTCTATCTTCCTACCCCATATTAGTGACAGACCCTTTCAATATTAAAAATTTAGAATTTCCATAGCCCAAACACCCCTAAAGAGAAGTATGGAAAGATAAAAGGTGATAGTGGAGTTTTATACATAGAAGATAGGATTTAACAAATGAAAATGAATGCTGAATCATTAAATTGATATCTCCTTTAGTCTGTAGTGTTTTAGAAAAGCTAGAAATAAAAACCTAAAATTGTGAAATTGTAACCCATGTCAAACTCTGATATATGTTCTACAACTAATTGTGGTGCTATACTTTGAAATATAGAGCTTTTTTGTATTTATATTATTTTTCACAAAAAAAAGTTCACTGTGATGATAAAAAATTATTTAAGCCCTCTAGCCTCCTATATTCTGAGCAGCTAGAAGGAAAAATATGAGATCAGCACATGGTAGCCCATGACAATCTCTGGGATCTGTCCCATAACCACTTGTTGAAGAGTGCTTTGAAAACTACTGCTTTTTTTATTTCTTTACTTTGTGTATATGTTATACTATACAATAAAAAAAAGTTAAAAAAACACATAAGAACCTGAAAAGATATACATTAAATGCATTTGAACCATTCTTTATTAGGAGATGGCAGCAGAGAATGAGGATAGCAGGGAAATCTATATAAATTTTAAAACTAAAATAAGAAAGATGTCTTAATTGTATGGTGCAATGACAGTTATGTTCCATGAATGACTCAATATTCTATACCTGAGATTCTGAAAAAAAAACATTCCACCTAGCAGGTAGAAGTAAGTCTGAAACTCAGGGACCTGAGATAGAAGAGGATGTATCAGTCATACAGATAAAAACAATAGCCAAATCCATGGTTAAGGCATGGATAAGTTGCCAAACAATGGAGATGAGGAAGGAAAACAAGAGGGACTGAGAATATAGAAGAGGTAATAAAGACCTCAGGAAAAGCAATTAAAAATATTTCCAAACCATAAATAAGGCTATAAATGTCTTTATGCCAAAACTATTTAGAGGAAACAAATTAAAAATAATAGACTGATTCACTAATTAATAGGATACACAGCAGTGATGAAATAAAACACAGCAGCATAAAAGCATACACCCTAACTAAGTAAGGTTCATGCCAGGAAAAGCAGAATTCAAATATACAAGATCTGTCTATGTTGTCATTACATTAAAATATATAGGAGCAAAATCATGTAATAATATTGTTAGATACCAATAAGCATTTGCTAAAATTAACCATCAATCATAATGGAAAAAAATCAAAGACAGAAAGAAAACTTTAGGCAAAATAGGAAGAAAAAGAACTCCCTGAAGTTCATAAACTTTTGTAACAAAACCCAACAGCAAATCTCATATTAAATGTGAAAATGCAGAAGGCAATTTCCTAAACATAGAACAAGAAATGGGTATCCTTTTATTTATCCTTTTAAATACTCAGCATTTAAATATACATTGGGGGAAAAGAGATAAACATCTTTATCTAAAAACAATATGACTATCTTTCTAAATTTGCAAATGCCTCATTTAAAAATTATTAAAATTTACTAAGAGTTCAATATAGTGGGTAGATATAGAAGAATTACACAAAAACCAACAACTTTTCTTTACCATAAAGCAGTAATTATAAAATAGAACATCAGAATATATGACATACCTAAGAATCAACTTAATAAAAATGCATGAGACTTATATGAATAACACTATTTAAAAATTACAAGATTTTTCATTAAAAAAATTAAAACAAAACAAAAGCCTGAACAGCTGGAGAAGTAGCTCACAATGAATTGCCTCTGCTGATGAAAGGCTAGGTTCCACCTCTTTTTATCTTATCATACTTTGCTCTCAGTTGTCCCCTTCCCTCTCATCACCAATTTCACCTCTTTCTGCATCCATCCTCTCATCCTAAAAACATACCTTAGAATCTTTCCTATTAATAAGACCAAAATAAAATAAAACATCCTTTATACACCACACCTTCCAGCAAAATATCTCAAAACAGTTGTTTGCAATTGGTTTTTCCATCTCTTCATTATCTTTCTTTCCTCAACTCCAGTACAGCTTCATATACCACCATTTCACTGTAATTATTCTTTCTGGGTCACCAGTGTTTTCCACATTGCCAGATCCAATGGGTGTTTCTCTACTTCCATCACATTTGCCTAACAACAGAATATACACAGGAACCACATCTTCTTGAAACCTTCTGTTTTTGTCTTTCTCAGAACTGAATTGTGAGGGTTAGTCTTATATGTCAACTTGGTAGGTTATCGTATCCAGTTATTTAATCTAATACTAACCTAGGTGTTACTGTGAAAGTATTTTGCAGACATGGTGAACATCTACATCAGTTGACTAGATGGCATGGGTGGGCATCAGGCAATAGGTTGACAGTCCTAAAAGCAAAAATGGAGGATCCCAGAGAAAGAAGACATTTTTCCTCAAGAATGCAGCACAAAATTCTGTCTGAGTTTTCAGTCTCCTGCCTGCTGGTCTGCCCTAGGAATTTCAGACTCGTCAGCCACCACAAAAACATGAGCCAATTCCTGAAAACAAATCTCTTCATACATATAATCTCCTCTTGGTTCTGTTTGTTTCTTGGGAGAACCTGACTGATACGTGCACTATTCTTTTTCCTCTCCTATCCCAATAACTGCTCCTTCCCAGTTGCCTTGGCTGGGTCTTTTTTTCCTAAATCCTTTGTGGAGTTTCTCAGCACTCTGTTCTCAGCTTCTACCAAGCTACACTACTTCTCTTGGGATCTCTTCCAAAACAATGGCTATAACAACCATTCATAGCTGATGATTTTCAAGTAAATGTCAATAGCAGAACTCTGCTCAGAATCCCAGACCCACACTTCCAACTTCCCTCTTGACATCTCCACTTGGGTGGTATTTTGAAGTAAACAGGGAGCCTACAAAGGAGCTCTAGATATCAATCTTCCCTTCAGTTACTTTCTCAAACCAAAAGTCTTTGGAACCATTCCTCACTCCTCACTCTCCCTCATTCCATTGAACCAATGAATCAGAAAATCTCTGGCTCTATTTCCAAATATCTGCTCCATCCAACTCCATTGTTATTTCCATAGTCAAAAGCCCATCATCTTTCATCCTAGATAGAACAATAATTTTCTAAATAGACTTCTACCTCCTCTCTTCCATCCCCTAACACACACATAATCTATTCTCATCTAGGCAGATAAACAGGCATGTAAAAATGCAAATTTTACTTTAAGAAAACCCTCTCAAAGGCTTTCTATTGTATTTAGAGTAATATTCAAGCCTTTTACCTCAATCTGCTGGTCACTTACCACTGATTAAAACACCTCATCTTGCACAGTGCACTCCCTGGCTCAACTCCCGATCCCTATTGGCCTTTCTTCCATCCCTTGAAACTGACCTGGTGGTTCCCACTTCAGGACCTTTCTCTTGGCTCTTCCCTCTGTCTGGAATGCTCCTCTCCCACCTGTTTGCTTAGCAGAGTTATTGTAATCAGTTCCCAGCTAAAGCCTCACTGCTTCAACAGGATGGCCTTGAACACAGTTCAAAATAGACTGCCTTTATTTTATCACCCTATTGTTTTTCTTTTCATGATTCTTACACCATCTGAAATGGTCTCTATTATTTTTCTTTTGTTCACTTGCTCATCATGAGTCTTCTCTACCCCCACCACAAAATAGAAGTTTTTGGAGAGCAGGAATTTAATTAACCCAGAATGAAGAACAGTTCCTGGTACATAATAGGTTCTAAATAAACATGTACTAAATGAACTTTTCATCCTTTCAGGAAGACTTGATATTTTATACATGCCAAATGCATGTGCATGTAACTTCAAGGTAATCCCAACCAGATTCCATGTAAATCTGGACTAATCAATTAAAAATTAGTCTGAATAAATTACCATAATTCCACTTCAAAATATATACTCAAAGAAAGTGAAAATAGGGTCTGAAACAGATATGTGTACCTCAGTGTTTATAGCGGCATTATAAGTAGAATAGCAAAAAGGGGGAACAGCCCAAGTGTCCATCAATAAATGAATTGATAAATAAAATGCATTATACCATATGATGGAATATTATTGAGTCAAAAAAAAAAGAAATCTTGGGACATGCCGCAACATGGAATACCACGAAAATATTATGCTCAGTGAAATAAGCAAGACACTTGAGGACAAACATTGTATGCTACTGCTAAAAGGGAACTAGAATTAGCAAATTTGCTGAGATAGAAAGTAGATTAGAGGTTATTGGAGGGATAAAGGGCAGGGAAAAGGAGAGAGTATTTGTGGGAAAAGAAAAAGGAAGTCAGAATCAATAAAAAATATGCTTGATGGATAGATATGGGTGTTCGCTGTTCAGTTCTTTCAATTTTCTTTAGGTTTATAAATCATCATAATAAAATTTGGGAAGAATTTTTTTTAAGAAAAAAATATCTGGAAGAATATTTATGAGCCTAATCAAGAACAATTTGAAAATATCAATAATGAGCTACAGTTTTTGTAAGTAATAGGGCAACAGGGAGAAAGTTCAGAAACAAACAATGTGATTTAGGAGGAGATGACAAAATAGGTAGTTCATATAAGCAAGGAGTTAGGTACCTCATACCCCACACATTGGTAGTTTAAAATCAGCCATGGGAAAAATCAGCAAATATTAGAAATCAGGATAGTTTTGCTTTGTTTTCTCCTTCAGAAAGCTAGATGACAACCAGCCCACTATGTGCCAAGAACCCATGAAGGCCCCAAGCCTGAGGCTGAGCTTGTAAAAGAAGTGCTCCTAGGTGGGAACTCAGCAAACCCAGCCATGGTGATTTCCACCCAGACCAATCCATTACTGGTGGGAAAAAGCCCTAGGGCCTGGTTTTTCAAAGTTCAGTATTTTACTCATGATGTGGACCCTTTGTGTTTAGATGCCAATACATTTGAATATTTTATGTTCCTACTTTTTCAGCTTCTGACTCTCATATTCTATAAGAAACACACAAAGGAACCAGTTAAATGGGGTGTTTTTTAAGCTGCTCAAGCAAAATATCATGAAATGGGTTGGGTTAAACAATGAAAATTTATCAGATCACAGTTTTGAGGCAGGAAGAGAAGGTGATACTTTCTCTCCAAAGACTGTGGCACTCTGTGGCTGGCTGCTGGCAATCCTTGGGCCTGGGCTCCTCTGCCACCTTGTGAGGCATGGGGTGGCATCTCGTGGTCTCTCCCTTCTCTTCCTGGTTCCATTGATGTTCAGTTTCTTGCTTTTGGCAGCTTTCTCTCTTTCTGTCTGAATTTATTTCTGTTTATAAAGGACTTCAGTCACAGGATTAAAACCCATCCTGATTGTGGTGGACCACACCCTAACTGAAATGGCCTCATAAAAAGGTCCTACTTACAGTGGGTTCACCTCCACAAGAATGGATTCAATTTAAGAAATTTTTTTCTGGGATATATGAAGATTCAAACCACCTCAGGTGGGGAAGGGGATGGCAGGATTGGTGATGTAAAACGACACTCAGAGAGTGTTCGCTGAAGCCATTAGAAGACAGGATTTCAAGAACAGGTGGAGGGGCTTCCAAATGGGCTGCCAGTCATCATTTTTCAGCACAAAGCCTGGGCCTGCTGACCATGTCAATCTTCTGCTACAGATTCCATGGCCTCCCAGCTCCATTCCCCATCACAGTCAGAACATAAGCCAACATCTCAGTCCCTCCCCCTTGCTGGCTTCCTTCCACTCATACAGGCCTAATTCTTCAAACACACCAGGTGGGCACCTACAGGCAGCTTCACTGTTTCCCTTCAGAAGGACAACTTCCCTGGTTGCCTTCTCTAACACTGCACCAATCTTCATTCACTTCAGGCTCCACCTGGGTCAGTTTGCTTCAGAGCTCTTACCCTCTTATGCCATCCCATACAATTCCCTTATTTTTTATTGTTTATCTCTTCTCAATAAAATGTAAGCTCCACAAGGGCAGGAATTTTATCTGTCATATACACTGTACACCCCAGCACCTAGAACAGCACTAGGCACATGGCAGAAAGGTGTTTAGTAAATACTTATTGAATGAAATGAAAGGCTGAATGAATGAAAGCAGAGTCAGTAGCATGAAATGCTGTGAAAAGGTAGAGCAAAGGTCATGGGATTTGCTGAGGGTGGGGAGTGGCTAATGATGCTTATGATAGCTTTTGCAATTGAGTGGGGGAGCTGAAACCAGACCCCAGAGGGCTTGAGAAGTGAGGGAGCCATGGGAAGTAAAGGAGAAGGTGGGGGCTGTAAGCAGTTGGGGCACTCTGCTCATTTGCAAGGCCTGCCCATTGGAACTTGCCCCCATGTGACAGTTTGGTGGAATCAGTTCCATCTTTTCCACCTCACTCCCAGTATTACTCTGACTTGAAAATGTGTCTTCATTCTCATTTTTGGAAGACATCATTACACAGTAGGTGAGGGGAGAAGAACACCTCATTTGATCAATTTCATCCTACTGGGCTTCTCAGAAAGAGAACAACTGGGAAAACACTACTGTCTGACTATGTTTAGCTCCTGCTCATGAACAAAGTTCCCCCCATGGTGTCCATACCCTAGTCTGAGGAATCCCCACCTCCTATTTTCACTAAGGACATCAGGAAGCTGGAGGTATGCAGAAGCTATTGGAGGACTCCAGGAAAACTTCACAAAGGCAGCACAGGAAAGAGCAGGTTGTGGCAGTGCCAGGGGCTTTGAGACATTCCTGTGGATCCCATGCCATAGTCTGGAGCCTCTGCCTTGGCCTCTGTGCCTTGCAGAAGATGCCACCCTGGTAAGATCAGAACTAGGTGACATAAAAGTGAAAAGGAAGCACTGAGCATTTACAATTCAATTAGTAGAACAGATATGCCAGAGAGTAAATAGGGACAAAAAATAAAAGAAGGGTCTGGAACCCAAATTTGGAAAAATCAGAAATAGTAGAGCTATTGTACTTCTCACTTCTAGCACCTTTCTATCCTGGGATCTCACCACATTGTCATACCTCAATTAAAACTCCTAGGTGATGAGGTAAGAACATTTGAAACAGGGTGTTAGAATCATATGTAGGGTTTAACCCATAGGAAGGGCACTTGGGAACCACCTTCCCCCCACCCATTGCATTACTAGGTACTCTGGTTCTGAAAGCAGGTAGATCTCACCAGTTCTCCATCCTACCTCTAAGCAAATTCATAGCCTGGCCAAGTCTCAGGATCCATGAGATGAAGGGGCAAGGAGTCTGGAAAGGAGGTGGGAGGTAGGAGAGCTGCAGAGCTCACCTAGCTGGCCTGGCTCAGCCTCTCTGAACTCTTCTGCAGTCTTCTGAGTGAAGATTCATTTCACAGACATGTATTGAGGCCTGAAGGTCTGCTTTGTGTGGGTGCTTTTTGCCTCCTTTTTCTTTCAGTGCATAGTTCCCTAGGAGACAAACTCTCATTCCAGATCAGTTTTTTGTCCTTTTCTTACCCTTGATAGCAGAGAGCATATAAAAGCATAAAGCTAAGGAATGGACAGCCTGAATGTCACAAAGATTTTGAGACTAAAATCATTGGTACAAAGCTACTCAGAAGATTTTTTTTTAATGATAAAACAAGACATGGCCATATGAATAGAGAGATGTCATTAGGGACTGCAAGACATCCTGGGGTTACAGAAGAATTAGGCTGGAGACAATGATGCCAAATTATCACAGGGAAAAAATAAAAAGTAATCCTGGTGTTATATCAGAAAGAGAGAGAAGAACTAAGCAGGCAATTACTGTCAAGAAGTCTAAATTCAGTAACAATTAAAACCTTGGAATAAATATTAGGGAGGGAAATATATAGCCCTCAGTGGCTAATGGAAGCTTGAGGGAAAATGCACAAATGGTGAGGTCTGTTAGGTGACAGAATAGTCTGTTAGGGTTAGACTTCTTGGGAAATGGAAGTGTCTCCCACGTTGGAGTCATTTAAAACTGGGCAGGGAAAGTACCCTTGAAAGTATAGCATAAGGAGCAATTGGGACTGACCAGGGAGAGCAAGGAGAAGGGCTCTGTTAAGATGTCATTCCCTTTGGGAAGGTCTGCCTTATGCCATTTGTTCCCAATGCCCCTTAAAAACCACATCTGGCCTAGCAATGACCTGGAGCACCTCAACACTTTGCCACTTAAGAAGGGCCACCTCCCACCTGTCTGGGAGCCTGTACCCTATATGTTTTAATATTTCTGAGAGAAGAAAATTAGAAGGTAGGAAGCAGCCTTGACTTGAGCTGTCCTGAGCCTTTGAGTAGATTCCACACCAGTCTCCCACTGCCTTCAAGTGCACAAGTAACATATAATTGTTGAGATGGTTTGCAAGTGAGGACAAATAAAGTAAAACACCAAATTCAATCACTCAGAATCTCACCATTCAGAGTCATTGTTGTGTCACACTTCATGTAGTTTAATACATTTTTAATGAGTTCACCTGCACATAGTGTTTTATAACCTGAAAACACATTTCAAATCAATAACAATACTTCTACGTCTTCTTTTATGCCATTGCATAGATGTAGCGTAATTCATTTCTCTAACTCACTATTGTTGAATGTTTCTTTGATGGACATTTTGCACATGTCCATAATTATTCCATAAGATAAAGCCATAATGATGGAATTGCTGTGTCAAAGGGCAGACACCATATTTTTCTGGGTTTTGATTCTTGTTGCCAAAATGCTTTTCAAAATGGTGGGAGCAATTTATGCTGCCCCAGCAGAATGTGAAACTGCCCATTTTTCTTGTTCTTGACAACAGCAAGTGCCACATGTCTTTGGTTTTGCATATACATGAAGGATACATGGCCCCCTCAGTTCAGTTAGTGTGGAGGATGAAAAGGAGAGAGAGGCCCTTTAAACAGGCAGCTTGAGCTATTTCTCTAAAGAGAAGGCACTGAGCAGGAGCCTGCAAACTGTCTGAGAAGGAAGAGGCTATCTGCTTGAAACAGCCCAGACCTTTAGCTCAAATCCATCAATGCTCTTTATTAAACCTGGGTCACCTCCAAGTCTTGGCAACTTAAGCAACATCTCCCCACTGCAAGTACATCAAGAGGCAGCACACTGCACATCACCTGTAATTTCCACGGACCTGGGCTCCAGGGTCAGAGGGCTTCCCAGGCTCCATCCATTCTCTGCTTTTGTCAGTTTAAAAGGGCCCATCAGCTGCACTTGTATAAATTGCAGGCCAGGCTGTGTGGGGCCTCAGGGCAGCACTGCATCCTGCCCCAGGCAGGGACATGAAGAGGGAGCAGGGCAGGCAGCTGTGATCACTCTGTGGTTTGCAGTCATCCCAAGCACTGCTGAGTGGGTCCAGAGCTAGGCAGCAACCTTGGTCAGAGCCACAGGGACTGTCAAACAAGGAGCCACTCTCCTGGTGAAAGAGACTCCCTGGAAGGTGGAGAGTGCACTCTCTGTTCGACCCACTTCCCCCCAAACCTGCAAAGAACTGAAAGTCTGCCTTTGTTGCATCAAAACATGAAGTAGAGGCATTAATAGAACCAAATATGGAGTGGGGGGGTGGATAAAGACAGGGAGAGATGAAAAAGAGACAGAGAGACTGAGACACAAGAGGATGAAAAAGAGAAAAATAGACTATCAGAAGCAGGGCAAGCCCAAGAAATTGGGCAGAGCCCACAGGCTACCTTCTCTGCCCTCTTCTTTGTGTATTCTGGGCCTCCCTGTATCTAAGACTCTGCACTTGGATAACAGAGTTAGTCCTTCTCCCTACTCATTGGCAGAAATCTGGCTATAGCTTAGCAGTTATTTAAGGAACAAATAAGGGACATCTCAATGCAAGACAAATGAAGGATGATGGACTCTTTGCTACTTGGTCAGCCCTTTTAGAGTCGTCATCACAAAGGATCCTGCATCGAATTTTGTTTTGCCCAATAGGAAGACTATGAAAGTAACTCTCCAAAGGAGAAATGCAAAATGGATGTTAGAAATAACACTGATGAAGAAAAGGCAGTGGGGAGAAGTAGCTGTATAGTGATTTTAAATGTAAGAACAGCTAATTAGTGTGTTATGCAACTTACTTGCTCCAAGGTCTGTACAAGGAATAATGTATTTAAGTTTCACAAGAACTCTATGTGGTGAGTGCTGGCATTATTGCCATTTTACAGGTGAGAAAACTGAGGCACCAGGAGGTTATGATCCCCAAGCTAGAAAGTGAGCTAGCCTCTGAACTCAGACACTGAGCCACCATGTTGCAGCCCCTGAAACCACTGAAGGATGGTGACCAGATGTTCCCAAATCCACTGAGGACAAAGTGAAGGACAATCAAGGCCTTTATAGATGCCAGGCTTTTTGCTGACTGTTAGGATTGGATAATTTTTCCCACAAAAGACATGTTCAAGTCTTATTCCACATTCTCATGGGTGTGAACCCATTTGTAAATAGGACCTTTGATGATGTTGAATAAAGTTGGGTCTCAATCCAATATGGTTAAAGTTCTTATTGACGAAGAATATTGAACATGTGAGTGGAAGCCAGGCAACATAGAAGCCAAAGAAAGAGATGATCATGTGATGGATAATTGCCAGAAAGCTATTATCAGATGCAACAGAGTTTGGAGAAAGCCTGGCCTTGCTGATGTCTTGATGTTTGACTTCTGACCTTCAAAGTGGTGAGACAATAAGTTCCTGTTGTTCCAGCCAACCAGTCTGTGATATTTGTCATAGCAGTCCTAGCAAACTAAGTAAGGTATTAACCAAACCGGCTGTTAAAGGAAAGAGGGTAGTGAGAGGAAAGCCTCTGGAACCACCACTACCACAGAAGAGCCAGGAAGGGGGCAGGTAGAAGAATTGGGGTCATCATTGAAACAAGCTTCCTTTCATAAAATATTTACCTGATTTCCAAACATTAAAGAAAACTAATATACATGTTTTTCATGTTTTCTTCTTCAGTCCAAATATTCTGCAGTTATCACATTACTTTTCTAATCAGAAAAAATACATGTGTCTCAGTATTTCAGTGGTCTTACCCATCAGCACCTCCACCACTCTATGTGCTGGAGAATTGGAAAAATAATCCATCTGG
The DNA here is from genome assembly GCF_023851605.1 of Tamandua tetradactyla. Classification (NCBI taxonomy): domain Eukaryota; kingdom Metazoa; phylum Chordata; class Mammalia; order Pilosa; family Myrmecophagidae; genus Tamandua; species Tamandua tetradactyla. The sequence goes on along the minus strand of NC_135330.1, from coordinate 94,354,071 downwards.
TCACAGTGGAAGTTCATTGTTTTGACCTTTCCTGGGCCCCAAGCAAAGCTCAATTTTTAAAACACTGATCTACTTTGTGAATCACCTCCAAATTTCATCCCCATCCCTGAGGCAGACTCCCTGGGAGAGTTGGGTTAAAATAAACTTCTCACACCCTGAAACAAGAGGACCCAAACCAATTCCATGGGAGTAGAATCATTTTTTCCAGTAACTGGAAAATCGTGCAGGAGATCACAACTGAGCAATCAACACCATCAGAAAATAATAATTAAAAACAAATCTAAGGATTGACTCAACTCTTAAAATCAGAGTAGCAATAACAAAAGCCACTGTTTGCTCTCAACTCTGTCCCTGTGGACAGCATCTGGGTGTAGGAATTGCAAGCCCCCTGGCCCAGCCCAGGTGGACTGCTGGGATGGATTATCTGCTGCCACCCAAAGACTCCTAGCTTCAGTCAGTTTCTCTCCCAGCCATTATGCTATTAAAACTGGGAGGGTGTTTTGCATATTTATTTGTTTCACTGTCATTTCTTCTACATAATGCTTTTTCCTGTCACTGCTTACATTTCCTTGAGGAGGGATTTTCCAGGTTTACTCTCTGGGCTGAGGGGAGGGCCAAGTGGGGAGTCTCATTTACTTCCCACCACCTCCCTTGCAGGAGCCCCATTAAGATACCAGGGAACAAAGCCAGGTGCCTCCACCAAGCTCCCAATGCAGGTTTGGCTCAGAGGCTACCAGAAAACTGGAGGAGAGAAATTACACAGCTCCAAGTCCTCCTGCATGCTCCAGCCAATTTCTACTCCCTTTAGTTCAATTCAGCTCTTCCTGACCCCAGCTGGCTGGAGTTTCAGAGTTACTTTCAACAAATAGCACCAACTATTGAGGTGTGAAAATAGAAACCTTTGAATTCTGAGAACAAACCCAGAGATGGGGACTTGAGTGATCGGAGATAAAGGCTGGATAGAATAGAGGGTAGAGTTTGAGTGGGGAGGGGCTGCTGACTCCCTGACAGTTAGGGGTTCTGCAAAGGATATGTGCAGGGATGGGCTCTCAACAGTGGCAGAAGGCTTCCAGGTTGAAGACCCAGGTGGAGGATCCAAGAGAACTCAGGTAGAGGTACCAGGTGGAGGATCAGGTAGAGGTGCCAGGTAGAGGTACAAGGTAGTGGACCCAGCAGAAAATCCAGGTGGACATAGGGTACAGGGGACAGAACAGGAACAAAAGAGCAAATCAACTCTTTAAGAGCTCCAGAATCAAGTCCACCAGCCACTAAACTGGGGCAGAAAACAGCAGGGAGGTTGAATCCCCTACAGTGCACTGTGGGTGAGAACTTGCCATGCTCCTGCCCCAATAAATAATTCTAGCTGAAAACCAGAGCACAAAGAAGTACAAGTAGCTCACTCACTGATATGGCTTCCATTCTCTTTTTTGACAGTGAAATCTTCATGCTCACTTAAGGGATGCCTTTCTAGACTCACTGTTGATTTTGGAGGGAGAGTTCTCCACTGTGCAATGTGGCATGTGAAATCCAAATATATGTAGGAATATGGTAACACTTGCAAAATTAATTAACTATAGCCCTGGTTTATGCTTTTCTGGTCAAAATTAATTAATTACATGTCTTTTTTATATTTGTCTACCATACCCTATAAAACTTAAATGAAATAGGTATCCAGCAAATATTTGAGTAATGTTTTAAATAAGGTGTTCTGACTTCCTTAAAACTGTGTTTGTTATACAGAGGGGAAAAAAACATATTTCCATGGGATTAACTCTGGGAATATAAACCATATGATACTATTCCACCCCTGAATTTGTGTAATAAGGAACTATTTGGGGGAGATTTATTCTATCTCTCCTCCTTCATCTAGTTACATGGACACCATGAGGGGCATTTACTATTTAAGGAGCAAAACCACCTGAACTAGGGAGAGATTGAAGATACTTCCGACAGCATCTGGGTGATCTTCAGTGAGAGTGACAAATTCCTCTGTTGGTGTGCTGGTTTGAAACTATTATGTACCCCAGAAAAGCCATGCTCTTCTAATCCATCCTTGTGAAGGTGCAGACTTATTGTGCCAGGGACCTTTGGATTAGGTTGTTGCCATGGAGATGTAACCCACCCAACTCAAGATAAGTCTTAGTCTTTTTTCCTGGAATCTATGAAGAGAATAAAGACAGATACAGAGAACCAAGAGAGCCAATATAGAGCCAGAGGGAGACAGAAATGCCCCAGAAAAAAACAGACAAAGACGCACCAAACAGACAGAGACATTTTGGAGAGAAGGACCAGCAGATATGGCCATGTGCCTTCCCATGTGACAAAAGAGCCTAGATGTCTGTAGCCTTTCTCCAGAGTAAGTATGTTTCTCTTGATGCCTTAATTTGGACATTTTCATGGCCTTAGAAGACAAATTTGTAACCTAATAAATGCCTATTGGATAAGACAATCCATTTCTGGCAATTTGCATTCCAGCAGCTTTAGCAAACTGAAACAGCAAGGTATTCAGAGCCTACATGAAATAGCCTCCATTTCTCTCACTTCTACCCTTCAAATACCCTGTTATAAACTGGTATCCTTTCTTATCCACAGACACACCAACACATCATGTGCAAAATACCTTCTGTACCTGCTCAGCCATCTCCACAAGCCACACACAAACATCCCACCCTCACCCTCAGGACCAGCTATGATCCCTTCTCTCCACCAACCTAATCATTCCTTGTCACCCAAAGTCTCACTCACCCATTCACCCCTTTAACTTCTCCAAAGCTCCATATATATATGTTATTGCAAGAAACTCTCCCTTTGGTAGAAGTGTGGCAACAAAAGAAAAAGCAGGTGGAAACTTTGCTGCCAGAGACCTGAGACCTAGATTTGAATCCAGACTTCTCAAGCCACCATTTGTGGAGTTTCTTTTACCCTCTCTAAATTTTGGTTTCCTTATCTTCAAAGTGAGGGAAAGCATGCCACAGCACATAAAGTCTTAGAGTCCATGTCCCTCTCCTGATCCTGCCTGGCCAAGGGGATAAATAGTTGCCCAGCAGCCAAGCTCAAAGTCAAACACTCCCTACTGTTTCAATCAGGCAGCTTCACTGGGCAGAGGTAGGTCAATTTTTCCTGCCCCTGCTTACACACCAAGGGCTCAAACAGCTGGGGTTGAATTGAGGAGTACACTGGGCATAATTCTAGGATGTTATCTCTGAATGTCTGGCATGACTGTATGAACATGACCTCATAGATTTATGCCATACTGGCAATGCCTCTTCTTTCTTCCAAATGTCAACCAAAGTAATACCATCTTCAGGGAAGAAACAAATCTAAGGAGTATTTAGTCTGACCCTTCGACTTTCAGTTCAGTCCCCAGGTACTTTATCACTGGCTCCATTTTCCACCAACTGACAAAGATCTCCATGCTTCTCCTTTGCAGAAGACATTTTTGCCTCTGCCTGTTTTATGTCCAGTGAAATATATGACCAGATCTATTGATATGTAGTATGTAACTTGTGTGAGTGTTGCTACACTTGAGTCTACCCCTTTCAGTCAAGAAATACTCTGGACTGGGCTTAGGGTAATCAAATATCCCTGTTTGCTTGGGAATCAGAGGTTTCCCAACACTCATGCTTTAGTGTTTAAAATCAGGACAGTTCCAGGTAGATTGCATTGAGTTGGGCAACTTAGGCAGGACATGATTCTGAAAATGTTCCCAGAGCTTATTCCAGTAGATGAGGTTGAAAGAAAACCACCAGATTGAAGGCTGGGAACTGCAAAGAGATTCCCTGAAAGTTTTGTCATCTTTTCACAAATAGGGACAATGCATTTCAGGGAATGACATTTGCCTACAAGTTATCTCAGCTGGTCAACATCTCCTCCTCTGCTCTCAGGGTTGTGGTCATGCTCCTCCAGAAACCAGCGACAAATCTTTCCCATCTGTAAACACTCAGATATCGTTCCCTCCATTGCTTAGCAACTTTTGACACTAATTGCTCTACAAAGTGTGTGCAATCGGCAACACCTTATTAAAAGTGAAATATATTATACTGTTCATTTATTTCTGCTTTATAGAAATAAAGCATCTTTACTACATGGAAAAACTGGCAAAGAAATTGACAAAATGGCTTCTAAATAGGAGTATGCATGAGGGCATCCCTGAGACACATGTTCTACCTGGGTTGCCCAAGGAGTTTCCCTGATTTGGCCAAAAGATTTCACCAAGTCAAGACTATTTCCTTTTAGTTGTCAGTATTTCTATCTCAAAGATCTGCCTCTAAGAAATAAGTCCAGGTGCTGAAGAGAAAACAGATGCAGTTGCTCTCAGAGCTGAGAAAATGTTGCCCCAATCTGCAGACACAATCCATCTCCTTCCTTTCAAGGACAAAGCAAGAGTGGAGAGGAGACTGGCTACATGCAAGCCCTAAGCTGGGAAATTGAGATGAGGAGGAAAGGTGAGACAAAAGTGAGAGAACTCTAAAATCAGATCTAACACTACCTTAATTTTTCAGACAAACCTGGGGCAAATCAGCAGGTGTCCTGAGAAAAAAACACCAACCCCTAAATTCCATATTTAGAACAAAGTGAAAACCAGCAATCTCTGAGAAGAGTTGTTGTATATTTATATACCACTAGGGAATTGATCATTGAACTGAATTCCAAAATCACTGAATTCCAGTACTGTAAACTGGTTGAGTTTGTGTGACACAGGATAGACACACACATTACTTCCATTTCTATGTTGAAACAAAATTGGATTAAGCTCTTCCACCCCAATCACCTCAAACAGATTCCCAGTAAACACCACCACCCTTCAACCGATGATTGCATGACAACTTTTCTGGCATGTGAGTTAAGAACAGTTTTTATGTTGTAAAAGCATTATGAAGAAGAAGAAGGAGAAGAAGAAGAAGAATATGAGATAGAAACCCATATGTAGCTCACAAAGCCTACAATATTCTTTAGCTAACCCTTTACAAAGTTTGCCAACCCCATTTGAAAGGTAAGAATTGGAAACCTGCAAGAAAGATGACTGCAGGCAAACTCAAAGGAAAGCACTTAGATGGATAAAAGGACAAGGATTGATACAAAAATGCCATCAGGAAAATAATACCTTGCTTCTATCATAACAGACTTAGCTTGAGTGCTGAGATCTGATTAATTGTGTTAAATGCACTTGTTGGAAAGAGTCAGTGTGCTTGAGCCCTTGCCTTTTGTCTTGGCAATGTTTTACTGCTGATCCCCATCCATGCTAGCATTGAGCAGCTGCCAAATGGGGCAGGGTGGCTCCAGGATCTAGCAGATAATAAGGGAGAGGGAATGAAGGAGAGGGGAATCTTTTGTCTCTGTCACATTTTGTGTTTCTGAGATACCAAATTGCCTGATCACTTTGACATTTCCGAGACCAAATTAAAATGCACCACCATGGAAACAAAATGTCATTAGGCTCATTATAAGCAATTGTGTTAAAATACATACAAAAATAAAGTGGAAATTAGTCCAAAGCATTAAAATACAGAAGCAAAAATGGCCAACAGTGACCTTACATGTGACAGACTAAAAAATGTTGAGACACACCCCACTCCCCACCGTGAGTCAGGAAAGATGAATGCAAAGCACAGTGATTGAACATAAGGCTTGATGGCACTGGAAGAGCTTGGGAGATGAGGCTACTGCAGTCTCTTCCACTGCCCTGTGATGCATGAGCTTACAGGGGACTTGACCTCACTGAAATTCTGGATGACCTCTCTAGGAAAACAGAAAATGAATACCTTCTTTTCAAATATTTGTTAGTTTTACTTCTTAAGAGGAAGAGATAAAGAAATGGTCCTTTGGGATAGACACAGTGTTGGAGATAGTCCCCTGGAGGAAACGTAACAGGAAGCCTCCTAGGCAGAGAGGTCTGACCACCTCATCTGACCACCAACAGGGATATACTTATATGGTCAGCTTCAGTTTTTCCTAAGAGTACTGAGCCAGGGATACAAAACAGACTCTTCTAAAGGAAGCACGCTGAGGTGTAGGAGACAGAGCTAAGGGTTTTAACTAGTTTTAGCCTGATTTAAGCCCAATGATTTCCCCAGAACCGCCAACCATCCATTTGCTCTCAATTTCTTCACTCCGTTTGCCCTTTGACCCTTCATCCTTCATGCATCTTCCATGACACTCAGACACTACCCCAGGTATCTGGTCCTAGCCATGTACTACCTACATAGTAAGTGTTACATTCCCACCAATGGACATTTGCCTTCAATGCCTTTGTGCTTTGGGCATCAACTGAATACAAGCAGTGATGCCCCAAAGAGGAAAGACATGAAATCCTTATCTTACAGCCTTAGAAAATAACATTAATTATAATGAACACACTTGACTCTCCCACCCCACCTCCACCCCCATGAAAGCCTCATGAAACCTGTCCATTTAGGAGTAATGCCTGCAAGAAGAGACAAACATGTTGACTTCATCCTGCAGTTTCCTCCTCTACCCTTGGGCAGACATTGCTAATCATCAATGGCTGTCTTCTCCAATGAGCCCAAAGGTCCAGGGAACAGTTACTTATTGATTGAGTTGACACCATTTTCTTTTCCTTGAAATAAAGCACCTTGATCTTCACCATGTACAAAATAAGCCTCTCCAAAATACAAAATCAACCCAACTAAAAGCACAATGATAGAATGTAAATACCTTATGCTAATAAGGTATTTATTTCTAGCTTCTAAATTATCTTTCAATTCAATAGCATCCCAGGACCCACACAAAAATTCTGTGTGACTATGGCAGTTATAATTCCTTTGTAATATCTGAAAAAGTGGAGATCCTAGTAAAGAAAATGCCTTGTCAAATATCCCACAGTCCATAGCAAAGAAGGACCAGAAGCCACATATCTTAACTCTAAGTTCAGTCCAAATTCTTCAATGAATTTGTCTGAGTTTTAAAGAGTAGAAAAAAGAATTCTCCTAGAGCTGTGAGAGAGTTAATTCCCAAATGCCTGGAAATAGTTTGGCACATAAGAGCCTCCAAAATGCTCAGTCATAATGAACAAGGGGGCTCAGAGGGCTTTACTGACATGAGCTCACTAATTCCCCAAAGCTTCCAGCACAATCTGTCTTTGTCTTTTCCCTTTTCCCAGATGGCCTTTCTGTCTTTGCTTCTTCTGTTCCTTCACCTGCTTTGTTATCATCATCTCTCAGGAAATGTATGACTGGGTTAGTAAAAAATAAATAAAAATTAAATTTCAGATGAGCTTGAGATAAAGATTCTGGGAGACTCATGTAGGAAGACAGGCATGGGAAGGAAACATTTGCAAGCAGAAGAAATGATGAAATGGTGCTCCCCATCTCTGGTAAATTCAGAGGCAGCAGTTGCTGCAAGAGACAACTAATGAAACAATCCAAACCAGATATTCATTGCAGAGAAACTTTATCCTGAAATTCCAAAGCACAATAGCTACTATTTAACAGTGTGTACAAACGTGAGTGCCTGCATGCTTGTGCTGACACAAGGTGTAAGGGAAGCACTTACAACTGCCTTCCTTGGGGTGGGGTCACATGCTGCTGTCAGGATGTGTGGCCCTATAGTGTACCTCTTCACCCACTTGCTTTCCTCCCAAACCAGCAGGCATCTGACTTCTCTGTGTCCTTCCCCACTTCCATTTTTCAATCTGTGACATTGATTTGAAGTGTGCCTCTTTTTCCCTTTGCTCTGTTGAGTGGGGATCAGGGCAGAGAGAAGCATTTTCTGTTGCCTGGTCCCATCCTGAGGACCTAGCAACTCAATGGACCAGGATGAGCCTTAGACTTGAATAAGCCCCAAAATTCAGCTGAGAAGATGTATCTTCAAAGTTGAGAAGCATCTTCCCCCCTTGGAGTAGGAATATAGTGACAATATGCCATAATGGGTTAAACTCCAGGCTGCAAGGCAGCAGGCTGACTGCAATCAATCCCCATTTGCTGAAGTTCATTATAATTACATAGCTTCATAGCTGCCAGCACCTTAAGGGATCATCCAATGCAAAATCCTTTTGTGGAGGATAAATATGAAGCTGAAGAAATTGCAGTAGACCCCCAAACTCACAAGGCCAGGCCATTCCATAGAAGAGGACAGAGTTCAGAGGTCCTGACTCCTTGGTGAATAGGAAGAGAGAATCCCTGCCCTCAGGTAGTGTATTCTGGTTATGGAGACAAGGGAAAGATATACTTTTAGAGGTTATCTAAATTTTCATTAAAATCCCAAATAAGTTGGAGCCAATAATGCATGTTTCTCAACACTAAATATTTGGATCACTAGAGAAACTTTTTAAAAAGTACTAATAAATGGTATCCTACTCTGACCAATTAAATCAGAATCTTAAGGAGTGGGCCTGGGTGTTGCTTGTTCTCAAGTTCCCTGGTGGCTTTGATGTGCAGCAAGTGTTGAAAATGATTGCTCTGGGTAGTCAAAGAGAATGAGATTTCTATGGGGTAGAATGAGCAGGAAAGACTGCTTGGAAGAGAAGACACTTGAACTGGGTTTTGGGTAAAAATTAGAGCAGTGGGGCCCATGGTTCTCCACTTTTATGCTACTGGTCCAGGACCTACACTTTGAGTTTCAAGGCTAAAGACAACAAAGAGCCATTAGACTCTATCTCTGAACTCCTACCTTCTTTCTGAGTCTTTGTCTCCACTGTCTGCACAATGATCTTGGAGAAATTTCCCATAGGGCATGGGTGAGACCATTTGGGAATTGGCTCTCTACCCTTGGAAAGAGAGACCTACAAGCTGAACACCCATGCTGATCCTTACCCTGGAGGAATGGTCTCCACACTGCAAATTCAGCCCTCAGTAGTAGGGGTCTGTCTCTCCCACTGATGCTGACCTTACAAGGAATTGACCCCACATCCTAATCACTGGGAAGAGTGGGAGGAAAGGAAATAATTATGGAGAGATTTGTCAAGTATCATCTCTCCCATGGCTTTACACCACAGATTTCATCTGCTTGCATCAGCAATCTCATCCTTCCATGGCAGATGCAACTGGGCACACGTCCAACAACAAGGAAAGAGCCAACAGCTGCTGGGGTGGGGAGCAGAAGGCTTGCTGTGCCTCCTACATTGTACTTGGCTTCACTCCACTGCCTCCCACCACCCAATCAGAGGGACAGGACAGATGAATGGAGGATATGCTTCCCAATGGACTTACCCAAGGCCTCTTTTCTGCATTTTGGAAGTGGTGATGATGTTGTTTAGTGTTTACACTGAGATTATCTTGAAAATCCACTAATGCTTCCTATGACTATTCTCAATTAACCTTCTCCAGTGATCTAAGTCAGGAGTTCTAGTTTTGTTTCTAGGCAGAAATGCTAAGTCACAGAGAGGCTAATCAAGTTGTCCAAGGTCATACAGGTAATCAGGAATCTAGTTGATTCTCTCTTCTCCAGGTAACTTGCTTGGTATAATATTGCTACTCAGTGGAGCCACCCTTTAAGATATTTACTCCATACATACATACATATATATATATATATATATATATGTCACACACAAACTCTTAAAGACTGTTGGGACTCACCTCATGCCTGCACTGACTTCCACAACAGATACATTAGCCAAACCTCTGTGGTATCATGACTGCAGGGGAGGTAGGGAAGCTGTTCAGGGAAGTTCTTGGATGGAGAATCCTGTTAAATGTTTCCTTATAATTTTACACCCCTAAAATGCATGTTCGCACCTGGGCATCATGCTGCTTCAAGCCAGAGACTGAGAAGTACATGTCCATGAGAGGCAAGTTTGTGGAGCCAAAGAACAGAGCACAGGCAGCTCTTGGATCACCCAGGGAACCCTTGTTTGTGGTTGTGGTTCCAAGTCTTGCCATTTCACAGTGAGCTGAGAGGCTTTGAGACTTTCAGAATATTATTTGTTTGATATGACCGATAGTAAACTCTCACCAAGAGGGAAGATGGTAGATAAGAAAGCACACAGGGTTGTGAGTAATGAGGCTTCATTTCTGAACTGGATTGTCCAACAAATTGCTATGTGAACTTGCTTATATCAATTCATGTTTAAGACATCAACATCTGTAATCCAAGATGTTTGGCTTAAAAGATCTTAAGGTCCCATGTGATGCTAACCATTTGTGGGTATGTAGTTAGGCTCCTCCAGTCTTAGGTTTTCTCCTCATGCCCTAGCATTAAGTACTTAGGAGACTGATATAATGAAGTCTATACTTCAACAAGCCATGTTTGCTCCTTTCCTTCTATACTGCAGTGATTTGAGATTGGCATATGTTCAAGAACTCTGTTCCTAAAATAAGACAGCACATCACTGACATATTGGTTGTTTCCTTGACCCTTTTACCAGCCTACCCACATTACCACAGGTGAACTACTCATGTTTCTGTGCAAATCCAATCCCTCCCCCACCAAACTAGCTCTAATCCCCTCTCACTCAAGACAGGTGAGAATTATTGGTACAACTTTATCCAATAATTCTCACCTGTCTTTGCCATCCCATTAAGTTTTCTGTCCCCACTGTATCACTCCCATCAGCATACATACTTGCTGTTATTTCTCCCATATTAAATAAAACTTCCCTAGACCCCACTTTCCCATTAGCCATTATCCCTTTTATTTGCTCCCTTTCCAGCAAAACTCTTCACAAATGGTTTATACTTATGTCTACAATTATCTCCCATGGTCTATTCTCTCTAAACCCACTTTTATCTGCTTTTATCCCCATCATACCATAGAATGTGTGCTTGCCAAGGTACCCAATGACTTCCATGTTGCTAAATGCAATGGTTGATTCTAGTTCCCATCTTACTTGACCTATTAGAAGATAAGAGACAGCTGAGTACATCACCATCATTAATAAATCCTTATCAGTGGTTTCCAGGCACCATATTGACATGATTTTTCCCATCTTGTCTTGTCAATTACTTCTTCTTATGTTCCTTGGTTTCTCCTCATTTCTCTAACCTATTTTAAAGTTGATGTTCTCCAAAGCTTAGTGTTTGGCCCTCTCCTCTTCTCTTTCTGCATTACCCTCACTTTGTAATATTATTCAATCTTATCACTTTAATGCCAGCAACTCCAAAATGTATATACCTCTGGCCCAGACCTTGTTCCCCAACATTCCAAACTCATCACTGTCTACTTGCCGTGTCTTGTAGACATATCAGGTTCAACATGTCCCACAGAAAACTCCTGATCCCCCCAAAATGCTCTTTACCCATAGTTTTCTCATCTCAGTTGATGTCCTTCCAATTGTCCAGGCCCCCAAATTTGGAGATCACCTTGTATTTGCTTTCTCTCTGTATCTGATCTGTCAGCCTGCTGGCTCTGTCTCTAACATATAGCCACAATCACCACTAAATCACTTCTGCAGCATCACCCTCATCCCAGGCATTTGACATTTGCTTGGATTGTGATAACAGAGCCCTAACTGGTCTCCCTGCCTCTACCCCTCAACAGTTAGAGAGACCCTTTTAAATAAAAGTCAGACCACATTTACTCATCAGAAATAAGGAGTTACTTTTTACTGCTCAAAAATAAAAAAAAGCTTCTCATTTAACTCAGAGTAAGTGCTGAAATATTTACAGTGGACTATATGGCTTATCTAATCAGATCCCCCAATTGCTTCTCTGCCCTCATCTCCTACTACATTTGCTCATTTTACTTTTACACATTTGCTGACTCACTGCTCTTTGAATAACCTAGGTGTGCACACACTGTAGAGTCTTTGCTCTAACTACTCCTTCTACCTGGAATATTCTTTCCCCAAGATTTACTCATGGCAAACTCCGTACCTCCTCATGTCTCTACTCAATTTTTTACCTCCTCAATAAGGCCTACCCAGACTGCCCTGTTTAAAACCACAATGCTCTTCTGCCCTATTCCCAGTATCCCTTTCCCTGCTGTATTTTTCCCTTTTCTTCATATTACTTCCTTCTTTCTAACATACTATTACAAGTATCTAACCATAAAGCTTATTGTTTATTGCCTGATTCTGTTCACTAGCATACAAGTTGTATGAGGAGTGAGAATCTTACTCTATTTTATTCACTGATAAACACCTAAATCCTAGTACAGTGCTTGACCCATACCAGGGGGTTAACATTTGTTGAATAAATGGAGTTAAACAACAATAAGCATATCAAACCCATTTTGAAAAACTCAATAAGCAATTAATTATAGCCTTCATCTTGAAATGTGAGCATACCCTACATTTAAAACAAGTCCTTCAGGGCATAAAGCAGAATCTAATATTATTTATATTGCTTTCTGGAATTCATAAATTGTGATCTAGCAATTCTATCATGAACCAAACACAATAGAAGTATCTGAGGAGAAATGCATCCTGCCAGTGATGATGTGTGAAGCCCAGAACATAAAAAAAACAACAAGTTTCCTCACCCCTTTGACTCAATTCATAACTTGGACATTTAGAAGCTTGTGGGTTATTAAAAGTTCATATCTCACCAGCACCATCAGTCATTTTTCTCACACAGACCTGATCAGCAATGTGGAGAGAGTGTTGCTACAGGATTGCAAAGCCCTGTCATTTTCTCAACATTGCAATTTGGAGCACCTCTTTAATTGCTTCCCCACCTGTCTCCCACAACTTTATCCTATCCTTTCTTCTTCTCAGCCAACACCTAAACATAAGTGAATGCAATTCTTGACTGGCTTCTCTATGAAGTAATCTTCTGTTCCTCCTTCAAAATTCAGCTCAGATGCCAGCTCCTCTGGGAAGCCTCCCTGATAAAATTTAGCCAAACCGGTTTCCTTCTTCTTTACACTTCCACAGGATTATTTCTGCAGAGATTGCAAAATAACACATTGTATTGTGTTAATGTGTTTACAGGACTCCCATGTGAAGTCCTCAAGGACTCAAGGACAGGTGACCTTGCCTTATTTATCTCGCTACCCTGCTCCACCAGTGCATGGTAGAGTCAGGCTATGACAAATGCCTGTCTTATGAACGATCTTGTAGAATTAATTGCTGTATGTGGAATTTCACAATGAAGTAATTTTACCTACACCAAATTTGGCATTTATAATATTTCATGAAAAGATCCCGATTAGTGAGCTAGATCACAGAAATTAACAGTTTGGCATCTAGAAAGAATTGCTGTCAAGAGCACAGCAGCAGAGAAAGCATGACATTGAGATCAGCCAAATACAGAGGAAATTATCATTCTGAATCCCAAAGGATCAATCCTTATGCAGCATCCCCCTCTATGGCTGGGGAAGATTCTGCAGCAGTCAGGGAAGCCAGGCAGGAAACAAGCAGGCAAGAGAAAGAAACGTCTTAAGACTCAACAAGACCACAGGAAAGACACCACAGAACCAGACATACAACAAGGCCTTAGAGTTCCATTATTTTCAGAGGGCCAGGGGTGAACACAGCAGTGTTTGCAGACATCAGAATTTTGCCTGCAAATGAGGCATCAACACAGGGAAGCCAGACAGTGATGATCAGATATACCTGCACAGTCTTTCATTACAAGGAGGCATTCTGGTTGTACCTTAGAATTGAAGTTCTTAGATGTTGACCTTTTGAAGCTGGGCCTTCAAGATTAGGCTCATTGATCCCTAAAAAAAGGAGAGAGAGTGAATAACCAAACATTCCTAGTTGGTTTGAGCCAACTCCTTTCCCATTTACCTATATATGCTCCCTCCCTCCTCACTTGGAGCTCTGTAATACAGGATATGTTGAATGTCTTGCCAATAGTTACTCCTCTTTACTAGAAATTGAAAAATTTCAGTCATGTCCTTTTTTTAAATATTTAGGGCTAGTCTCACTTCTTTATTGTGGGTAAACTTTTCCTTTTCAAATTGTTTCAAAGTACTCTTAATTGATATCAAAAGTCTAATGCCATAATTATAGGTAGGTTTTCACTATTATTTATGACCAAGTAATTTTAAGATACTGCCTTTTGGTTTAGTTTAGGGTCCTTGTATACAGAAACCTGTCTGAGCTGTCACTTTCATTCCTGGGTACTATCAAGCTAAAGACAAAGATCTAAATTTACCTTAAGAAAGTTGCTGGAACATATTGGCTAATGATGGTCACATGTTCAATGTGAATGTGATGTTCGATGAGATAATCAGTCCAGCTAAGTTAATATTGTAGTTATGACTTAAAGCTTTCTGTATCTTTTTTTCTTTTTACAACCGAAGTCTTCAGAACAGCAGGAGAGAATTCTGCCAGTGAACCACTGGTGCACCACCCTCTGTATCTGTTTTATTTCAAACATATCAGAGCCATAAGAGAAAAACCCTATTGAGATGAACTATTGGTATTATCAAATATGCTTCTATTGTTAGCCATTCCTATAAAGTACTCATCCAAAAGTATCTGACAAAGATGTAGAAGTTGATGCCCTAATTTATGAATTCTGGACAAACTAAATTTTCAGGGAAACAACCTGAGAACTAAATGCTTCTCAGAGGCTTGAACCCAAATCTTGTCAGAGATGCCCACCTAAAAGAAGAAAAAAAGGTCTTCTATGGGTTTCCAGGAGAAAGACAACTGATACAAGTTTGGGGGGTTGATGGGATATTATTCTGGCTATTTGAAATCATGGGGCATTTGTTCTGAACTGGGGCCAGTTTTGAACCCCAGGGACATTTGACAATATCTAGAGACATTTTTGGCTAATAGAACTCCAGAAGTGCTAGTGGCAATCAGTGGGTAGGGACAAGATATACAGCTAAACACTTGCCAATGCACAGGACAGCTCCACTCTCTACCACAGTAAAGAAGTATCTTTCCTAAAATGCAGAATAATGCAAGAATAAGAAACCCTTCCATAGGGATATTAAGGAAGTCAAGATCAAGAAGCTAATACGGAGCTGTAGCAATTAGGAACTGGGAAACTACCAAAGAGTAGAACCAGCTTTATGAGCCAAATAGTGAATATGCTCCATATAACAAACACACAACAAGAAAGATTGAATTTTCAAGTGAACCAATTCTTAGAGAGTGTAGAGGAGAAAGGAAGTTTACTTTAAAAAGAGTCAGAAAGAGTCAGAAGCTCAGTGAAAAATCTTGGGGTACATGATATTCAAGTCTCAAGGATCAGAGAAGGGCCCCCAAGGGTCAGAGTTCCTGAATTCTGCCTGAGAAAGATCAAAGAAAGTAAATTTCTCCTGGTATTGAAAATTGCACAGCCCTCACCATGATAACCTCAAGTCCTAATCTGACTTTGTAGAGTGGGGAAATACAACATCAAACCAGAAAGAGATTAAATATGGAGGCAAACTCATAATGGAGGTAAGTGGATATGTGCCCACTTACCTCTGTCTGCCCAGCAAAACTATGCTAGTCTGGGTCATCCAGGAACCAAACATGGACACAGGAATAAATGAAAAGAAATTTATTAGGGGGATTTCCGGAGAAGATGGCGGCTTAGTAAGACGCGCAGGTCTTAGTTTCTCCTTCAGAACAGCTACTAGGGGAGTAGAAATGATACAGAATAGCTTCCAGAGCTATGACAGAGATCAAGAAGACAGGGTACCCCATCCTGGAATGGTTGACTGGCTGGGAAAACCCTCTCCGGTGAGATCGCTGAGGGGCATGGGCTTCGCTGGGCCGGGGCAGCAAGTGGCTGGAATCCCGCCCTTCCTCCTTCCCAGGCCAGCTGGGAGAATTGGACAGGCGGTCCACTCAAGCCGCGGCAGCTGGTGCCCACCCGCACGCGCGGACCCCGGCCCAACGGGGAGAACTGGATCAGAGATCCCCAGGCCACGGAGAACGGTGACCAGGGTCCCTTCCAAACACGTGGCTTCCCAGTCCAACTGGGAATGGTGCACTCTCCCAGGCCACGGTGGTTAGCACCCTTCCACCACGCTTGGCACCTCGTGCTGGCTAAGAGATTCGGACGGGCACTCTCCCAGGTTATGGCAGCCAGCGACCCTCCCCGCGTTCGGATCCCCGGGCCAGCTGGCACTCTTCCAAGCTGCTTCGGCTGGCGAACCTCCCCCACAGCGAGAGTTTTCCAAAGTTAAAGGACCCACAGCACCTTTTACTGCTGGGACGCACAGACAAATGAGTGCCACGAGCGCCCCCTACTGGGCAGGATAAGAAAAAAACAGAACCCAGAGATTTCACAGAAAAATCTTTCAACCTGTTGGGTCGAAAACCCAGGGAAATCTGACTAAATGTGCAGACGCCAGCAGAAGATAACAGATCACGCTCAGAAAATTGAAAATATGGCCCAGTCAAAGGAACAAACCAATAGTTCAAATGAGATACAGGAGCTGAGACAACTAATGCTGAATATACGAACAGAAATGGAAAACCTCTTCAAAAATGAAATCAATAAATTGAGGGAGGACATGAAGAAGACATGGGCTGAACAAAAAGAAGAAATAGAAAAACTGAAAAAACAAATCACAGAACTTATGGAAGTGAAGGATAAAGTAGAAAAGATGGAAAAAACAATGGATACCTACAATGATAGATTTAAAGAGACAGAAGATAGAATTAGTGATTTGGAGGATAGAACATCTGAATTTCAAAAAGAAACAAAAACTATTGGGAAAAGAATGGAAAAATTTGAACAGGGTATCAGGGAACTCAAGGACAATATGAAGCGCACAAATATATGTGTTGTGGGTGTCCCAGAAGGAGAAGAGAAGGGAAAAGGAGGAGAAAAACTAATGGAAGAAATTATCACTGAAAATTTCCCAACTCTTATGAAAGACCTAAAATTACAGATCCAAGAAGTGCAGCGTACCCCAAAGAGAAGAGATCCAAATAGACGTTCTCCAAGACACTTACTAGTTAGAATGTCAGAGGTCAAAGAGAAAGAGAAGATCTTGAAAGCAGTAAGAGAAAAACAATCCATCACCTACAAGGGAAACCCAATAAGACTATGTGTAGATTTCTCAGCAGAAACCATGGAAGCTAGAAGACAGTGGGATGATATATTTAAATTACTAAGAGAAAAACTGCCAACCAAGACTTCTATATCCAACAAAACTGTCCTTCAAAAATGAGGGAGAAATTAAAACATTCTCAGACAAAAAGTCACTGAGAGAATTTGTGACCAAGAGACCAGCTCTGCAAGAAATACTAAAGGGAGCACTAGAGTCAGAACCGAAAAGACAGAAGAGAGAGGTATGGAGAAGAGTGTAGAAAGAAGGAAAATCAGATATGATGTACATAATACAAAAGACAAAATAGTAGAGGAAAATATTATCAAACAGTAATAACACTAAATGTCAATGGACTGAATTCCCCAATCAAAAGACATAGAATGGCAGAATGGATTAAAAAACAGGATCCTTCTATATGCTGTCTACAGGAAACACATCTTAGACCCAAAGATAAACATAGGTTGAAAGTGAAAGGTTGGGAAAAGATATTTCATGCAAATAACAACCAGAAAAGAGCAGGAGTAGCTATACTAATATCCAACAAATTAGACTTCAAATGTAAAACAGTTAAAAGAGACAAAGAAAGATACTATCTACTAATAAAAGGAACAATTAAACAAGAAGACATAGCAATCATAAATATTTATGCATTGAACCAGAATGCCCCTAAATACATGAGGAATACACTGCAAACACTGAAAAGGAAAATAGACACATATACCATAATAGTTGGAGACTTCAATTCACCACTCTCATCAATGGACAGAACATCTAGACAGAGGATCAATAAAGAAATAGAGAATCTGAATATTACTATAAATGAGCTAGATTTAACAGACATTTATAGGACATTACATCCCACAACAGCAGGATACACCTTTTTCTCAAGTGCTCATGGATCATTCTCAAAGATAGACCATATGCTGGGTCACAAAGCAAGTCTCAACAAATTTAAAAAGATTGAAATCATACACAACACTTTCTCAGATCATAAATAATGAAGTTGGAAATCAATAATAGGCGGAGTGCCAGAAAATTCACAAATACGTGGAGGCTCAACAACACACTCTTAAACAACGAGTGGGTGAAAGAAGAAATTGCAAGAGAAATTAGTAAATACCTCGAGGCAAATGAAAATGAAAACACAACATATCAAAACTTATGGGACACAGCAAAGGCAGTGCTAAGAGGGAAATTTATTGCCCTAAATGCCTATAGCAGAAAAGAAGAATGGGCAAAAATGCAGGAATTAACTGTCCACTTAGAAGAACTGGAGAAAGAACAGCAAACTAATCCCAAAGCAAGCAAAAGGAAAGAAATAACAAAGATTAGAGCAGAAATAAATGAAATTGAAAACATGAAAACAATAGAGAAAATCAATAAAACCAGAAGTTGCTTCTATGAGAAAATCAATAAGATTGATGGGCCCCTATCAAGATTGACAAAAAGAAGAAGAGAGAGGATGCAAATAAATAAGATCAGAAATGGAAGAGGAGACGTAACTACTGACCTCACAGAAATAAAGGAGGTAATAACAGGATACTATGAACAACTTTATGCTAATAAATACAGCAATTTAGATGAAATGGATGGGTTCCTGGAAAGACATGAACAACCAACTTTGACCCAAGAAGAAATAGATGACCTCAACAAACCAATCACAAGTAAAAAAAATTGAATTAGTCATTCAAAAGCTTCCTAAAAAGAAAAGTCCAGGACCAAACGGCTTCACATGTGACTTCTATCAAACATTCCAGAAAGAATTAGTACCAACTCTCCTCAAACTCTTCAAAAAAATTGAAATGGAGGGAAAACTACCTAATTCATTCTATGAAGCCAACATCACCCTCATACCAAAACCAGGCAAAGATATTACAAAAAAAGAAAACTACAGACCAATCTCTCTAATGAATATAGATGCAAAAATCCTCAATAAAATTCTAGCAAATCATATCCAACAACACATTAAAAGAATTAAACATCATGACCAAGTAGGATTCATCCCAGGTATGCAAGGATGGTTCAACATAAGAAAATCAATTAATGTAATACACCATATCAACAAATCAAAGCAGAAAAATCACATGATCATCTCAATTGATGCAGAGAAGGCATTTGACAAGATTCAACATTCTTTCCTGTTGAAAACACTTCAAAAGATAGGAATACAAGGGAACTTCCTTAAAATGATAGAGGGGATATATGAAAAACCCACAGCTAATATCATCCTCAATGGGGAAAAATTGAAAACTTTCCCCCCAAGATTAGGAAGAAGACAAGGATGTCCATTATCACCACTATTATTCAACATTGTGTTGGAGGTTCTAGCCAGAGCAATTAGACAAGAAAAAGAAATACAAGGCATCAAAATTGGCAAGGAAGAAATAAAACTATCACTGTTTGCAGACAATATGATATTATACGTCGAAAACCCAGAAAAATCCACAACAAAACTACTAGAGCTAATAAATGAGTACAGCAAAGTAGCAGGTTACAAGATCAACATTCAAAAATCTGTAGCATTTCTATACACTAGTAATGAACAAGCTGAGGGGGAAATCAAGAAATGAATCCCATTTACAATTGCAACTAAAAGAATAAAATACCTAGGAATAAATCTAACTAAAGAGACAAAAAACCTATATAAAGAAAACTACAAAAAACTGTTAAAAGTAATCACAGAAGACCTAAAAGATGGAAGGTTCATGGATTGGAAGACTAAATATACTTAAGATGTCAATCCTACCTAAATTGATTTACAGATTCAATGCAATACCAATCAAAATCCCAACCACTTATTTTTCAGAAATAGAAAAACCAATAAGCAAATTTATCTGGAAGGGCAGGGTGCCCTGAATTGCTAAAATCATCTTGAGGAAAAAAAACGAAGCTGGAGGTCTCACGCTGCCTGACTTTGAGGCATATTATGAAGCCACAGTGGTCAAAACAGCATGGTATTGGCATAAAGATAGATATATCGACCAATGGAATCAAATAGAGTGCTCAGATATAGACCCTCTCATCTATGGACATTTGATCTTTGATAAGGCAGTCAAGCCAAGTCACCTGGGACAGAACAGTCTCTTCAATAAATGGTGCCTAGAGAACTGGATATCCATATGCAAAAGAATGAAAGAAGACCCGTATCTCACACCCTATACAAAAGTTAACTCAAAATGGATCAAAGATCTAAACATTAGGTCTAAGACCATAAAACAGTTAGAGGAAAATGTAGGGAGATATCTTATGAAACTTACAATTGGAGGAGGTTTTATGGACCTTAAACCTAAAGCAAGAACACTGAAGAAGGAAATGAATAAATGGGAGCTCCTCAAAATTAAACACTTTTGTGCATCAAAGAACTTCATCAAGAAAGTAGAAAGACAGCCTACACAATGGGAGACAATATTTGGAAACGACATATCAGATAAAGGTCTAGTATCCAGAATTTATAAAGAGATTGTCCAACTCAACAACAAAAAGATAGCCAACCCAATTACGAAATAGGAAAAAGACCTGAACAGACACCTCTCAGAAGAGGAAATACAAATGGCCAAAAGGCACATGAAGAGATGCTCTATGTTCCTGGCCATTAGAGAAATGCAAATCAAAACCACAATGAGATATCATCTCACACCCACCAGAATGGCCATTATCAACAAAACAGAAAATGACAAGTGCTGGAGAGGATGCAGAGAAAGAGGCACACTTATCCACTGTTGGTGGAAATGTCAAATGGCACAACCACTGTTTAAGGCAGTTTGGCAATTCCTCAAAAAACTGAATATAGAATTGCCATATGACCCAGCAATACCATTGCTAGGTGTCTACTCAAAGGACTTAAGGGCAAAGACACAAACGGACATTTGCACACCAATGTTTATAGTAGCGTTATTTACAATTGCAAAGAGATGGAAACAGCCAAAATGTCCATCAACAGACGAGTGGCTAAACAAACTGTGGTATATACATATGATGGAATATTATGCAGCTTTAAGACAGAATAAACTTATGAAGCATGTAATAACATGGATAGACCTAGAGAACATTATGCTGAGTGAGTCTAGCCAAAAACTAAAGGACAAATACTGTATGGTCCCACTGATGTGAACTGACATTCGAGAATAAACTTGGAATATGTCATTGGTAACAGAGTCCAGCAGGAGTTAGAAACAGGGTAAGATAATGGGTAATTGGAGCTGAAGGTATTCAGACTGTGCAACAGGACTAGATACAAAAACTCAAAAATGGACAGCACAATAATACCTAATTGTAAAGTAATCATGTTAAAACACTGAATGAAGCTGTATCTGAGCCATAGGGTTTTTTTTTGTCTGTTTGTTTGTTTGTCTTTTTTTTCTTTTTCCTTTTCTTTTTTTTTACTATTATTATTTTTAATTTTTTTCTCTATATTAACATTCTATATCTTTTTCTGTTGTTTTGATAGTTCTTTTCCTAAATCGATGCAAATGTACTAAGAAATGATGATCATGCATCTATGTGATGATGTTAAGAATTATTGATTGCATATGTAGAATGGAATGATTTCTAAATGTTGAGTTAATTTCTTTTTTTCTTTAATTAATAAAAAAATAAAAGAAATTTATTAGGACAACTTCTGGGAGAAGCAATGGGGAGGAAATCAGAAGAGGCATTTTGAATGGGTTGTCAGACTACCATGTGTTCTGATCCTAAGTGAAGGCAAAAGCAAAGGAGAAGAAAGTTTGGGATACAGGTAGTTATAAGGAACATTTTGAAAGTGGTCATCCATCTAAGAGTCAGCATCCCCAAGAAGCAAGGATATGATTGGATAAGACCAATCATATCCTTGTCATACTCAATCATTGGCTGGGGGCAAGCTTTGGAAAGGATATCCCTCCATGCAAACACTGCAATAAATTTCTCAGCCAATTATACTTGCTGCAGTCAAAGGTCTGAGAAACACCTACTTGTGGCCACTACAAACACTGGAGCTAGACCTAAGTCACCTTTAGAAAGCAACCATACTCAAGAAAAGGCATCTGTTTCCAGTTTTTCCTCTTTAATTCTTTTTTGTATGTCTTGATAAATGTGTTCTATTAATATCTCTTGAAAAATTCCAACCCTACATCAACTGAATTTTCCCTTAGGGGAAAGGGCACTTGCCAATCTAAGCCAATAAAGCTAGGGCTTCAGTGACTCTAGGGAAGGTGGTGCATGAGGAGAGGGACAAATAGAGATAGGATGAGAACTCTGGAGATAAAGAATCATGAGCGGTTGGAATAGATAGCCCCTATCCTTAGCTTATTCTTCTTCCAAAAACTGTTTTGAATTGATTTGCCTTCAATGGCCTTTTTTGATAAATGAGAGAATATTCTGGTTGCTGGTCTGTATACACTGACTTGTTACACATTTTTACCACAAAGATGGTATTGTTGAAGAACATTACAGCTGCTCCAAGATGGGGTCTGCCATAGCAACTGTATTGTACCAATATCCAGAGTGATTTGTGACCAAGGACACATCACCATGCTAAGTCCTAGAGAGAAGCAGTCAGAGCTGAATTATTGGAAGCATTTTGTCAAGAATGATTTGACAAAATACAAAGTCAAAGTACAAAGTTGCCCCAAGTACATGGCATGATTTCGTGTAGTGATCTACAAAGTGGTCTTCACCCAAGGTCACTTAGAGAGAAAGGGAAGAAATATTAGAAATTCTAATTTTATTTATCTTTAGCTTATCATTTTAAAATCATTTTTGCTACCATATACATGTATATATATTACATAGTTGTAATATACAATTTATGTGTAAATATAGATTGTGTGTACATGTTTAAAACTTTTTGCATGTAGGAGTTTATAAAAAGAAGTTGGGATACAAAAGACAAAATAATGGTATAATGGGGTTAATTTTTTTAACTGTAGAAATCTATGGCATAAAACAAATGACAATGGAACTATCTTAAACATCAAGCTGGTTGGCTTTGGGAATGGGGTGCAGACACTTACCCACTTAACTGCAACAGAAGCCATAAGGCTTTGGACAATACAAGTAGAAAAATATAGGCTGCAGGACCAGGGGATGTAGGAAGTGAGCTGAGAGGCATCATCTTGGAGAAGAAAGCACATTAGAGCTGGACAAACCCCTAAGCTCAGCTATCAATGTAAGGGGTCAAACAGCAATGGGACAGCAGGCAGTAGAACTGGATATAGAGAAAATGCCCCAGGCAAGAGTAAGGTATTTCTGAAGTGGAACTGGAGGAATTTTCAGGGCCAAACTGAGTAAATGACTCACTCTAGCAATTTTAAAGGGGCACCCTGTGGTCATGGGTATGGTCAGGGTAAGAACAAAGGGTACCAGGATGACCTGAGCATTATCTATTAAATAAGCAAGAGAGATTAAAGGAGTCTTAAATCCCCTTCCATTTCTGACATCCTATGTTTGAGGACCAGAAAGTCTAGGGTTACTACTTGTCTGTAGCCACTGCAGCAGGAGTTCCATGACATTTCTACTTCTGATGCTACAGAAAGACAACCTTCAATAATCTCTTTATTAGTAAAAAGAAGGGTAATGAAGAGGGGAGGTAAGGAATGGTCTGCATGTCTGTCTGTCTGTGTGTAAGGGTGGTAGGCAGGGGTGGGTTGGAAGGTAGGCAGTCTGTTTTGTAATTACCAACTATGCTTACCCCTCAGGGCTTTTGATGTTGCTGAGTCCCTGCAGCTGATCTTCTGATGCCCCATGCAGAAGTTTCCCACAGAGTTATCTGCCAGTAGATGATAGCTACTGAAAGCCTCTAGACTCTACCTTAATATCAAGATGATATTTTGCTCTTAGTCAGGATTGTCCAGGTGCTTTTTTGGCATTATGTCCTGGGTGGCTGGTTCTTCCAACCTCAGTCTCAGTCCAGCAAACTTTTTATTTGATGGTTTGGTGCTTCACCTTTCTCCTTCCTTGTCCTTGACCAGTGGACAAGGGACCATTTGTCCTAGTTCCACTTTTGTCCTTACTTTTGTTCCAGCTCTAACTTCAGCTTGTTTGCTTCACACCAATTCTGCCATTTAACACCAAATGTTCAGTAGAAAGCAAAAGAAGGAATTTTGAGAGAGTAATTAAGATATTTTTAAGGTAACCATTTTTTTTGAACAAAATGAAGTCCAAGGATTTCAAGGATAATTCAGTGATAGAATTCCCGCCTGCCATGTGAGAGACCCAAGTTCAATTCCTGGTCCATGCACTTTTCACAAAACAAACAAACAAGAAAAATAAAAAATTTCAACAAATGGTGCTGCAGTAACAGGATATCCACATGGAAAAATAATGAAATGTGACCCCACCATACAGCATACAAAAAAAAAAAATGAAGTCCAATCATAGCCCTAAAGGAGAGATATGCTGATGGCAAATCCAGCTGTATAGCCAACATCTGGATGTTGAGATGCTTTCATAGAGCATAAGCTGAGATGCTTTCTCTTCACCAAATAGTCTATCATCATGACTCCTTTCCCAGGTATAACCATTAAAAAGTAGCAAAGAAAGAAAATCACCATGAAGAATTAAAAATAAAGAGGGATAGAGAAAATAAGAATTTCACAGAAGAAAATAGAATCTGTACTGTATCATTTTTTTTATTTCTCCCTTTTCTCTGTTCTACCTAATTATCCTCCATTCCTTCTGCTCTTCAACCACAAACAGAAAATCTGACTTTTGTTACCAGAAAAACCTCTTGCTCTCCTAGGCACATGCACTCTAGTAGTGCTTCTGAAAGATTAATCTGGTGGAAATGTCAACAGTCTCCTGAATCTCTAATTTATAAACAATGTGCCTGCAACAGGACAGACTTTTCATGCTCTGCTGTGGCTGATTGGCTCCCAAGGATGCACCCATAGCTTCTATGAAACTCAGGCCAATCACCCAGTTTCTAAAGCAGATGGAGGTGACCTAGGGCTGGGGGTGAACTTTAGTTCAAAGCTAAAGCTGGATAGTGCAGCCCTATGTTTCTGAGAGTCTGCTCATCTGAAGCCAAGACTATAGACCTTTATGAAATATTAAAATCTGACAAAAAACAATTTTTCTAGTGCCAAAGGAGAATTAAAACAGTTCCCCATTCCACCCCAGAGGAGATGAAGACTGAGAGTGTGGGTGTGGTACAAGCAAGCTCTACTGCTCCCCAGGGACCTAGCTTCCAGTTTAAGGCCCACAGGCTTTAACTACCCTGAAGACAGGCCAATACCAGAGATAGAAAGACTCTTATAAAGTAGGGTGTGCTGGAGAGGTTCTTGGTCTCAGGGTCTCTTAGAACTATGGGCTACTAATCTTCTCAGCTCAGGCTGGGTCTTTATCTGAGGCTACCAAGGAACCTTGCATGTTGGATTAGGGCAAGGCACAGGACAGGTGTGTGAACCTGGAACTTACCCCTTTTCTGATACCCAAGTACACCAAGGACTTTCTCTCTATGGACTCTACTCAGAATAGGCTAAAATGTCTGTGGGGACCTGAGATGTTATAACTACTTTTGAGCCTGTGTAAAGAAGAATCTACTCTTTAGGGACTCATTAATCAGTTCACTGAGTAAGAATTAGTCAGGCCCTCTCTAGCATGCATTCAAGAGAGTCAGAGAGGCCTCCTCTTTCCACTAAAATATCTTCTCTATCTACACACCATTCCCTGAAATTCTTTTAGTAGTGACAGGAACTTTAGCATCATTAGCCTAGGCCTGGTATTCAGAGGTAAGGAGTACTCCTAATTTGTCAGTAGGCTCCATATTGAACTCTTTTTGACCCATTCAGGACTCTCCCATCACCATCAAATGGCAGAGTTCACATTCGCTGGCAGGCCTAGTGAGCCTAGATGGGGAAAACAAACCATTTCCCAGAGCTCTCCCTTAAAAAAGAAGAAAACCAAGCACTGTTTCATGCCTTCAGAGGTAAATGCAAGACTTCCTTGAAATATGCCCCTACACCAAAAGAAAGGTGGTAGGCATGTTAGTAAATGCTATACAGCTACTTATAATAAAAGCCCTGCAAGGAGTATTGGAATCTTATATTTTGTGCATGATTAACCTGTAAACCCACAGCTTCTCTAATAAAAAATAAAAATAAATAAACCCATCATGGCCAGAGAAAGAGAGAATATCAGAAATAAGGAAGTGGACAAGAAAAGCGAGGAAGAAAATCTAACCAAAAATGGCAAAATGAAATGAGTCAGTAAGACCTAGCAACAGAGAGTTGTTAGAGCACTTCAGAGCAGGTACACCTATCTTGTCCTTTTAATGACCTTTATAGACTGTCCTGATAAGCAGGTAATGCAGTTCTTTTTCTTATTTTAAAGAGAGAATTAAGGGTGGGCCATGGTGGCTCAGCAGACAGAGTTCTTGTCTGCCATGCTGGAGACCCAGGTTTGATTCCAGGTGCCTGCCCATGCAAAAAAAATAGAGCAAGAGAATTAAGGGTCTTGAGGGGGTTAAAGAGTATCCCCAAGACCCTGGGTTCATAACTGCAGAAGCAAAGCCAGAAGTCCTGTCTCTGTTTGTGAGAACCACACTTTCATACACTTCCACAAGGTGGTAGCAGAAGGACTAATTGTCTCCTTTTTAAAAAAGTAATAATTTAACTGAAAGAAGGAATGAAATGATCATCTGGCTTTATTTAAAAAAATGCATGTCCTAATCTTCATGGACATAATGGTGTTAAAACTCGTGACAGTTGCCATTTCACTCCCAAGACTTCTCCCCAAACAAAAGGAGGGTAAAGCCCACTAATCAAAAAAGATGCAGAATCTTGATAGTGGTTTTCACCATCCCTTTCCATCTGGGTTTCACCCAAGGAGGAATCCATCCCAGTGCCAAGTTAGACTGGGCATTCTCTTCCCCATGGGCAGAAGAGGGGGACTCCCAGGGAAATTCCTGCTTCTCTTAGAGCTTGTAAGCTGATGAGCTATTTTTAACTGCTATATTTTCTCTTCCAACATTCTCTGCTTTTTGAAGAGTGTGGGAAATCTCTTGGCACTGGGCTGTACTGAAGAATGAGGTTGGATTTTTCAGAGAAGTCAAAGGATTCCTTAGGCTTGTCTTCCTAGGAATGGAAATGTCCATGTGTATTTTGGCTCCACTATCTTCAGGTTTCTGTAATTTGATCATCTTATGACATCATTGCATTTATCCTTGATTATATCTGGCATGTCTTAGAATCTGGACTCTTGCTTTCCACTATACATTTGTGCACAGCTCTTTTGCATCTACCCTTTTGATTGTGCCATGATCATGTTCCCCATTGTGAAGGGAATGGGATGGTGGTGGGAGTGGGAAGGCAAGAAGAGCTGGCTCCTTCACTTATTAGTGTAATAATACTAATGATATGCTCAAAGCATATCCATGTACATCATACATAGGTATGCTTTGAGCACTGTAAATCCTATGTAGCCATGAATCAGTGTGGAGACTGACATTCTCAGTGATGATTTTCTCTTGGCTTAGTGCAGGACCAAGCCCAAACAGATTATGTGAACATAAATGTTTTCATGACATAGTGATGATAAAGGCAGGTACATTTCACAGTGTGTAGAACAGAACAAATAAAGCTGACACATCCCTGGCATTTGGCATTGTACTACCTTGACTATATCCTTCTGCATAGCAAGAAGCAGTTTATTTCTAGGCATCTCCCAGCTCAGTAATAAACCTTGCTTGTAGTATGAGAATGCCTCTGAAAGCAACAAGAATTCTGTTTTGTTTCTCTTCCCCCACCCTAATCCTTGGGTTAAAGGCACTCCCTTGTTTGCATGGAGATGTGTCTCCACCCATTCAAGGTGGGGTTGCTTACTGGAGCCCTTTAAGAGGGAACAATTTTGGAAAAAGCTTTAGAGCCACTAGTGTCACCAGAACCAACAGAGCCTACAGAATGGACAGAGTCCTAGGTAAGCCATTGTAAAGAAAGCTAGCAGATCTCACCATGTGCCTTTCCAGCTGAGAGAGAAACCCCGAACATCATCTGCTTTTTTGAACCAAGGTATTTTTCCCTGGATGACTTAGATTGGACATTTTTACAGATTTGTTTTAATTTAGACATTTTATGGCCTTAGAACTTTGAATTTGAAATGTAATAAATTCCTCTATTTAAGGGAAAACAAAACAAGGTACCCCTTTGTACACTAAGGTGAGACTACAGAAACTAATAATTGGCTGAGGTTATGGAGCCCATTTTAAAAGGTTTCAACAGATTTTCACACTGGGAGACAAACCAGCTCAGCCTTTCACTATCATGCTATTGAAATGACTTTAGGCAGATTATTTAACAACCTCTGTTCAAGAGTCAGTTCTGACTTTGGATAAGAAACTCAGATTCTCTTTGCCTCAAATTCCTTATCTATGAGATAAAAGAGATGAATTAGATGATCTCCAAGTTCCAAGGACCTCTACTTTTCTCAGTAATACTTTGATTTAGAAAATGTTTGTCAGGGATCCACAGATAACACCCTAGATCAGAGTGATCAGGTGCCCAGAGTGATCATGGGCAGGGAGAGAAGGGTTACACATGTGTTCATATCATGAAAAGATTTGTGAAAATGCTGCTTCTTGGTACATATGAGCCACTCTGTGATCTGATTAAAGCTCAGATCTGGAAGAATCTCATTTCTTCCAGAAGGAAACAATCACAGGGACACAGCATATAACTAGGGCTGCTTGCAATATTTTTATTGGACAAAAAAGTTGAGTGATGCCATTTTAAACTCCTAGATTAGATGCTGAGGAGATGCCAGTTAAGAAGCCAAGATTATTAGGCTGCCAGGAAAGATGGCATTTCCAAAAGCAATCTATCCCAATTCTTTTTTTCAGGGCAAGATTATACCTAAACTGGAATAGCACTGACTAGGAAGCAGGAATGTAAGGACAGATCCTCTTCTTAACTCTTCCAAAAGGAATAGCAGCACAGATTCTGCAGACATTATGGAGCACCTATGACAGTCCTTGTAAAGACTCGTAAGTTCTTGGTGTCTTTCCATGTAACATCTTCCATCAGAGTTCCAAGTTGCTGCCATTTCCCATCTGAACTACTGCAGCAGTCTCCCAACTAGCCTATGTTTTAATCCATTCCATGTTTTAATCCATTCTGCAAAATTCAACAAGAGTGAGAGTTCCAAAATGTCAATCATGGGTCACAGCTCCACCACATGAATCAATTCAATATTCTAGAATGAAGACCAAAAGGATTAACATGACCTTCAAGGACTACCTGCATCTTCTGATCCCTGCACAGCCCTCCAGCCTCATCTTGTATCTCTCTCCCTTCCTCTATGCTCCTTCATCCAGACAGGACAATCTGCTTCCATCTTTCCCACCATCTTTCCCAGGGCCTTTGTATGTCCACTCTGCCTCTACCACATGCCTTTGCCCTTCAGTTTGGAAAATTTCTACTTCTCATCCTTCAGATGTCAATTCAATTGTCGCTTTCCCAGGAAAGGCTTCACTGGCCTCCTAACAAGATCAAGCCCCCCTTGTGGGCAGTCATAGCCTCATACACCTCCCCAGATCTCCTTCATGATTTCACATTTATATGGTGTTCATTTGATGCATGTCTGTCTTTCCCACAAGACTGTAAATGTGAACAGGGTCCCAACAATTTCTGTTCAGGCACTGTGTTCTGAGGGCCTAACATAGCACTTGTCACATAGTAATGACTCAGTAAGTTATAAGTTGAATAAAGGAATGCACTTGGCACCAGAGGGCATTCAGAGATGAAAAAGGCAAGATTCAGCTGTTCAGAATTATGCAGCAATGAACCAACAACTCTGAAATAGAGTCAACTATGAAAAGTGGTGAGGTACAAGAAATAAGACGCTTTTCCTATTTCCTCTGATTCATGGAGCCTCCTTTTACCTTTCCAGATGAACAACAGCCCGTTTAAGTCAAAACTGATAAAAAAATCTTACTCCTTCTTATGTTATTTGTGCTTTCCCATCCCTGCTCTGGTATTTTACTTCTTCTGAACAACACAATTCCTCCTCTTTAATGGTGTGGTTTGCACTTGTTGGGTATCAAGGGTGTAACTCTAAATTTCAAATAATTGGGGCCACTTCAACAGACACCTTGATTACATCTGCTGAGCAATTTTAGTTTGGTTTATGGCAATAGCCCACATTAGGGCTCACATCTGTGTTTACTGAGTAGTTCACACGATCAGGAATGTCTGCCTCAACATGTAATGTGAGATCCAAAAGTATGCAGCTTCCTCTGAGCTTTCCTCTTCTGTGTGGTTGATCGCTCAGAGCTGGTGTTTATTGACAAGCATGAATGCTGGAATGGATAATCATTATAAGCATTCTTTGCACATCTCCATCTCCCTGTAGCAAAGCACATCCCCATGCCTGTCTGTCCTTCCTCTGCAGATGGAGAAGCTGATGGGCAGGCATGTCTGGGGTCCCAGGTGCCCCTGAGGATTCAGTGGGATGGAACAGAATGAGCATAGTGTGCACAGCTAGTATCTGGGTGACTCTGTTGCTTACTCCTCCATTTGTCCACTCACTCTTCCAGTCATTCATTCATTCCCTCAACAAATACACTTTGTGTAACTATTCCATGCCAGCCTCTGTGCTGGTCAGATATGGTGGGTTGAAGATCAAAATAGATGTGGTCCCTGCCTTTAACAGCTACAATCTAGGAAGGAAAGAGACACATAAAGCAGAGAATTATTTTGAAGTATATGGATTTACAGTGTTAGAAGGAAGATATCCAGTACCCTGGACTTGTGTCACTGACAGAGAGACCTAACCCACATTGGAGCACTGAGAGTGCTTTCCTAGGAAAACAATATTTAGGCTGAATCCTGAAAGATGGAAAAAGATATATTTGCAGGAAAAAATATGACAAGCAGATAAGAATTTCTGCAAGCTCAGAGAATATCCAGATGAAGTCCTGGAGGAAGGAGAGGAAATGGCATGTCAGAGGGACTGAGGAGGTTCCAGATACCAAAGCCAAGAGCTGGGAGGGGGAGTACAGGTGGGACATGCAGCTAGATGAGAAGCAGGGACAAAATCATGCTTTGGAGGCCATGCTAAGTATTTTAAACTTCATTCTAAAGGTAGTCAAAGGTCTATGTAGGATTCAAGCAAGAAAAAGGTAAAACCAGAATTGGATAACACCTATGCTGCCTGTGCTGGTTTGAAAGGAAGTATGCCCCCTAAGAAAAGCCATGTTTTAATATAAATCCCATTTCATAAAGGTAGAATAATCTCTATTCAATACTGTATATTTGAAACTGTAATGAGATCATCTACCTGGTTGATGTGATTTAGTTAAGAATGGTTGTTAAACTGGATTAGGGGATGACATGTCTCCACCCATTTGAGTGGGTCTTGATTAGTTTCTGAAGTCCTATAAAAGAGGAAACATTTTGGAGAATGAGAGATTCAGAGAGATTCAGAGAGAGCAACACTACAAAGCAGAGAGTCCACCAGCCAGTGACCTTTGGAGATGAAGAAGGAAGATGCCTCCCGGGGAGCTTCATGAAATAGGAAGCCAGGAGAGAAAGCTAGCAGATGATGCTGTATTTGCCATGTGCCCTTCCAGCTGAGAGAGAAGCCCTGACTGTGTTCGCCATGTGCCATCTCACTTGAGAGAGAGACCTTAAACTTCATCGGCCTTCTTGAACCAAGGTATCTTTCCCTGGATGCCTTTGATTGGACATTTCTTTAGACTTGTTTTAATTGGGACATTTTCTCGGCCTTAGAACTGTAAACTAGCAACTCATTAAATTCCCCTTTTTAAAAGCCATTCCGTTTCTGGTATATTGCATTCCAGCAGCTAGCAAACTAAAACACTGCCTATTTCACAATCTCTTGGTGATAAACAAATGAGACCAAAGACACATTTCCCAGGTAAGCCATAAAGCGTGAAACTCTTGCTATTCTGGGTATCATCATTAAGCACCTCCCAAGCATGGCAAAACAGCATTTATCAATTGCCTAAGTATAAAGGTTCAAGAACGACTACTTGGGCCA
The DNA here is from genome assembly GCF_023851605.1 of Tamandua tetradactyla. NCBI lineage: Eukaryota > Metazoa > Chordata > Mammalia > Pilosa > Myrmecophagidae > Tamandua > Tamandua tetradactyla. The sequence goes on along the minus strand of NC_135330.1, from coordinate 94,322,247 downwards.
TTTCAGAGACTCTGTCCCATGAAATGTCAGATGTGCTGGGTTTCCATGTAGGATTTTATTGTAAATTTCACTGTCACTTGTCATGTCTATGAGCGCATGTGCATCTATTGCCATCAATGGTCTGTGTCCTCATACATCGATCCATCTTGGCCTTTCCAAGGGTCTCTGTGCTCATCAAAGGCCATGTCCCTGCAGCATAATGATAATGCTTTGCACTTATCCAGCACATTGCCCAGGGGTGTCTAAAAGCATTTTGCAAACATTTAATTAAGTTAGTCTAGTGACTGCAGGGGAGTCCCCAGCCTCTCAGACCAAGGTGTCTAGGTGGGAGGGGGAGGATTGGAAACAAGTACACACCTTTCTCCGGCCTGAGCTCTGGGACACACATCAAGTTCATGAATAAGAGCACATGGGGAGGCTGGTGCAGCTAGAAGGAAAGCCTCTCCTGTGTGCAGCATCTGGCATAGGGGCATTTTGCCTACCCTTGGTGTGCCCATAACTGAGGGCACCAAGAAGTGAATTCTGAAGGGCAGAGGTAAAAGTCAAGAGGAGGGGCTTGCTTTCCTCAAGAAGTAGTGGGTATGCTTATGTGTGTTGACATGAGTGGGAAAGGGAGAAGGGAATGTATGTTCACACACCTACATGACGTATACACTAAGCACATCTCTGGCTATAGAATTTGTTTTCCCTCCATTCTCAGAATGACCTTGAATCCTGCTCCAGTCCTGCAAATACCCGTCACCTGCTACAGATTTGAGTGGGGTAGAAATCCAGCCAGTGGGACCATACACACACCCTGCAGTGTCACCACCTACCCAGACCTCAGGAGAAATGCAGAGGCAGTAAGGCCTCCCAGGATAAGGGACAACTCCTAAGTTTTAGACTCTTACCAAGGAGGGATGGATGTCCCCGTGGCCTTAATGACCAATGTGCCTTTCTTAGTCAGATCAGAGGAGTGGGAGAGCAAGGGAGAGCCACCCCAGGTGATTGTCCCCTGGCTCCTGCACTTGGATACCCGCCCAGTTCCCTTGTCAGGAAGGTGCCACCCGGCATCTGGAAGTGCTAAAGTCCACCGCTACTGACAGGCTGATTGTCAGCAGCCATGGGCCATCTGCAGCTGACACTTGAGTTCCCTAACAGGAATAGCTCTGGTTTGCATTCTGTCATTCCTCTCTTCCAGTCTCAGGCAGCTACAGGCAATGGCACCAGTCCATCTGCAGACAGGGCTACAGGCAGAGGAGCTCCATCCAGCAAACAAGCCCAAGAGTCAGAGTCCAGCAGTAAGAGGCTCCAAGAGTCCAGGCTCTCCAGGGCTGATGAGCAAGCCCATGCATTGGGCACCCACCAAAAATATCATAAAACAATGTTTAAGGGACCAAAGGGGTGGCACTTGCCACCCCAGTTCTCCAGCAGAGAAAGCAGGGTCCAGGGAGGTAAACGTCAGCATGCATATCTCATGTAATAGGGGTCAAAAAGAAGGAAATGGTTGAATAAATTCTTATTTTCATAGATTTATATTTGGGGGGGCAGGAGAATGTCTTAATTAATAGTATTTTGTTTAGAATCTATACTAGGGACACAAAAAAGTTCTTGTTCAAAAGGAATGTCAATATTGCAGTGTGTTGAAAATAGATGGTCATTCATATTTTAAAAGTTAAACTTATGTGTGAGACTAAACCAAAAAATGTTTGTTTGGTATGCAAAAAAAATTTCTTGTTCAATAAACGAGTGGTGTACAACATTCTGCTAATTTTTATCACTGTGATCAAGGCACATGAGTGGATATAGATCTATCTCATCTTCTTCCTTCTTCAACAGCAAGGAGTGTCCTCTACCTGTCCCTTGGGAACAAGTAGTCTTCTCTCTTTATCTTGTGGATAGATCAGAACGGGTTTTCTACAGTCAAAGCTCAGAAATTTTTACCTTGTTTTAATTTGGCTTAGGCTTTTGGATGGTTCAATCCAATTGGAAGCAGAAGCACACATTCCTAGAACCCACTTCACAGACTGGTAAACCAAATTTTAGAGGATGGTTTGAGTCAACCTCATCTAAGAGTCTCATTTTCGGGCACTCAGCCTGGCCAGAGGGCTTGAGAATAGACCCATCTCTAAATCCCATGAAGCTCTGACATTGATGCTGTGCTGTAAGCATTAGGGGAAGTTCTCAGGGGCAGCCCTTGGAGACCCACTCAGAGCTGCTTCCTACACACCCAGCAAGATCCAGCTGCCCTAAGAAATCTCCTTCTGTCATTCCCCAGGCTGGAAGAATATGGCAGAGGGTGCTAAGAATGGGAGAAACCATCAAGGACTGCAGCAAGACAAGAAACTTCAAGCCACTGGGTATCTGTTTAATCTCAGGTTGAGGGGATGCAGGCTGACCCTCCCAATCAGTTGTAAGATACTGAGGATCTACAAGACAGTTGAGGCATGGAGAGAGGACAGGCATACTAGTATGAATGGCAAAAGGATGATAAGGCTTTTACCATAACCACACACCTAGTCACTGTTCACATTTCTTTCTTAGTGAGTCTGGGGCTTGGATTGTCCCAATGGCTAATGATTCTCCTACTGGATCCCTCTTGCAAACCAGGCAATCTCAGCAGATCCCTCCACATTACACTGCTGCAGGGTGGGAGTGGGAAAGAAACTCATCTAGGCATGGTTACAGAGCCTTCCCTGACCCCAGGTCCACCAGGTCTCACCCCAAAGAAAACATCCCAACACAAAGAGCCCAAGTTCCAGAGAGCACTTTCCTAAAGGGAGATGCAAGAATGAGTGTTTTCCTAACATCTGGATGAGAGTGACTCCTTCATCCCAGTCCAGGGCTTTCTGATCCTAACAGGGCAGCCTAGTTGAAGTATGGGGGTATGGCTGGGGCTCTGTATCCAAGTTTACAGATCTGAGGGTGAAGATGTGCTAGCCTCATGGTTAGCTTTCCTGCTTGGAACCACAGGACCTAAGAAGACACAAACAGGAAGGGCTGAGTACAGGAACAAACAAGGAAACAGGGTAATGACCTAAACTAGAGGGAGCAGCCTTCCAGATTAGGGACCTCTGGGTTACATAGTGCTGTGGGAACTTAGCCTGAGCTACTAATGGTGGCAATCCATCCTTCCCAACCACCTAAATGCCCCCAAGGAAAGTGGAAGTGGGTTTTTACTTAAATGCTGCAAGTCCTGAACAGTGATTTTTAAAATACAAAGTTGTTAAAACCATGCTCTTAAAATGCATCAGAATTCCTTGGGATGCTTGTTAAAAATGCATAACACTGTGGGGAGGAGTCTGCACTTGTAACCTTTCCCTCAGGTGATTCTGAGAAGAACTCATCCAGGGTGGACTTCCCCATTCTTTTCATCTTCTCAAAGGAGCCTCCAGGTCCATGGTCAGAAAGCCTGCCTGCACAGACCCCTTCTCTCCTGCTGCCTAAGACAACAAGCAGGTCCTCACCCTTCTTGCTAACATCTCAAGAACTTTTTAAGCCTGTGGCACCTGCATGACAATTAAATCAAGAGCTGCTGCCCTTTGCACAGGTCATGGCTGGGGGCTCCTTACAATCTCCACTTGCTACCATCCCTCCCATCAGAGATGCTGCCTAGAAAAGCAATTTATGGGCTTTGATCACCCCATGGAAGGCACTAAGTGACATCAACATTAGCCTTAAAATTACTCTGGGATGGAATCATGTTTTACTAAGAAATCAAAAGCTGCAGAATAAATTGGCATCAAGGCCTAACCAGGTCAGGGTTTCATTATTGCATTAGCCTTCTCTCTTTAGACTCAGGGAAGGTAAGTGGCTAAGGAGCTGGTATTAATCCCTTCAGGAGAAAAAGCATCTTTTGAAGCAAAAGAAAATAAAAATATGTCTAAAGATGAAAAAGAAAGTGAGGAAGGAGAGTCCCAAGTATGCCACCACAATCAACAGTAACTCAGGGAGAGTGGGTTCTGTTTTCCATGGAAGCCCTTCAAGAAGTGACGTGGGCTCCTTCTGCACCTTCTAGAGGTAACTTTTCCTCCTCCAGTTTGTGACCTCTCCAGCCAGCTTCCTGGCATAATTAGCATAAAGAGCAACCCCTGGGAGCCAGGGACAGAGGAGTGACACCAGGCTTCTGTGCCCTGCCTTCCCCGGAGTCCCCCAAGATGGCACCTCCATATCCTGGCAAGGACTGAAGGGACTCACAGGCTCAGAACACAATGTGTTTGCATATGGGGGCCTCTGCCCCAGAAAGGGCCTCCTACTCCCCCATAGGGTGGTGGCACTTCATTTTGGGGTGCCCTGGACCTCTAGAGAGAAACATCACCTGACCCCTGACTTCCTTCAGGGAGCACTGCAATGCAGCTCCAGCAGACTTGGGTTCACTCCCTTCCCATTTCAAAGAGGAACCATCAAAAAGTCTAGGATCCCCAGGGCTGGGGTCCCCACTTCTGCTCTCCTCCTCCCTGTGTCCCCACCCAGGGCTCAAGAAGAATGAGAAGAAGGGGAATTAGATGCTAGGAGGCCATGAGCAGGGGCCACCCAGGCCGGGGAACTTGCACACACAGGAAAGTTTGTCTCTTCCCACCATGGACCACAGTGCCCACCTGGCTCCCTCTGTCAGACTCAGGCAGGACTGAGTGCTCACTCCTCACTGCCTTCCCCACTGAGCGCTGTGCTGCCAACCCCTTCCTGACACTCACATTTGGATGAAAAGGAAGAACAATAACAAATAAACCAAAAACAGAAGGAAAAAAAAACCCACCTCCCACTATGAAATTCCCAAACTTAAGGACACAGAGACCACCTCTGCCTGGAAAAGTTCAATAAAAAAAAAGCATAAAAAAAGAGTTTACACTTGGATATCTCCCATTTTTAGCCAGTTTTCACTGCTTCTTTCTCTGTGATAAACTTCCATTTTTCTGAATTCACTTAACTAGCTTAGAAACACTTACGGGGTTATGTTTTTAAAAGGAAAATTTTTCAAACCTCACCAAGTGATTGATTCTGAATATAAACATGTGTGTATACCTATATAAAATATATAAGAATTAAGAGTCTTGTATTTATGTCTCTCCATATGTATGGGGTTTTAGTTTTAAGGTAACAATTAACACAATGCATTCTTGCCAATCTGGAAAGGAAATTTTGTACAGGGCTAGGGTTTAGTGTGGATATCCCACACACCCTTAGAAGCTGCCTAAAATATTGACAAGAACAACCTTAGCCACTTGAGCATTGTTTCAAGGATGCCTGCAGGCATTCAATTGTCTGCTTGCAAATGGTACGCATGTAATTAGCAAATCTATTAAAACACATTGAATTTTTAACACTTCCACTAAGCTTTTTTGGGTAGGATTGCAGCATCTTACCTATGTCCCTGCAGAATCTGTTCCCCCCCTCCAAAGAAGTAACAACTGTGGTAGGTGGCATCATTAGGTAATGTAAGGTAGATGCTGGGGAAAATCATGTGAACCCATATTTCCCTTCCCCCCAGTGTGAATATTTCAAATTCTCTCAAGAGAAATTCACATTTCCAAGAGAAGGAATAGGAGGGAGAATTGGAGAAGATCCTAAATTTCAAAGGCATCATATGTCCATTTGGTGGAAGGATTAAGAAAAGGTGAAGGCAGTAGGAGGACCTTTTAAAGACAGGAAAAAACTGAGCAAAGGAATAAGGAGAGAAGGAAGCTGAAGTAGGAAAGAGAAGGGGAGAGAGGGTTTGGAAGGCACAGAGGCAGAGGAAAGCAAGGGGGAAAGAGAGGGAGAGAGGCAGGGAAATAACAGAGATTCCCGAGATGTAGACTGATTCAGAATCAGAGAGACAATGATTGAAAGAAAGAGAAAAAAAAAAAGACGCCCATCTGTCCTGTGGGCCCCACAGAAGCCGCAAGAAGGATTTACAACTGGGAGTTCAAACCCCTCTTCTGCTCCCCCTGGGACACAACTGGTTAATGCCAGTCGGTACTGTGCACGGGAAAGGCAGTGTCGCACAGCGTGGTGCAGATCTCGAACCCAGCTCACCGGGTTGCCTGAGTACAGAGGAGATTCGGAGTTACAAGCATCCGTGTGTGAGTGAGAGAGCCAGCCCTTGGTGTGCGTGAACTCAGCAAGCCCACCTCCTCACTCACATGCATCGCACATTCCCTTTCCTCTCCCCTTCCTCCTTCACTCTTTTTTCCCTTTCCTCTGCTGTTCCTGGGCTTAAAGTTCCCCATACCGGGCACGGAACCACCCAGTCCCAGGTACCTGGGATGAAGAGCAGGGCAGTCGTGGCGGAGAAGACGACCCAGTAGGCAGGATGGTACATCTTGAGGCCGTGCTGCTCTCAGCTGCTGGGCTTGCCACTGCTTCTGCTGCTGCTCCTGCTGCTGCCTTCCTCTGTGCTGAATTCTGAACAGGTTTAAATACAATGTTTGCAAAGGGAGGGAGAGAGCAGAAGAGAGAGGGAGCAAGGGAGAGCGCGTGAGCTATGGGAGCAGGCAAGGCAGTGTCTCTGATTTTTTCCTCGCAGTTACAACTGGTAAGAATCATCAGTGCCAATCTGTGCAGCTCACAGCGGACCTCCTCTAGGGCTCACTCTCCTGGGTGACACACACAGACTCTCCTGTTTGAAGGTTTGATCCTGTCTCACCTCTCACCAGGAGCACTGCAGAGCACCTGGATGGCCAGCAGTGTGGCTTGAGGCTCATGTAGGTGTGGGGGTGTGTGCCTGAGGGGCACACACAGGGACAGGTTGCAGGGCGGTAGAGAGGGACCTGGCAGTACTGGCTTAGACCTCACCTGAACAAGGCTAAGGACATGACAAGAAATGACAAAGTGTGCCTTTGCTAGTTTCTTACTCTTATTCCTTCTTCCAAGCATCTAGGCAGGGATGCAGCTGAAAAGCTCAGACATTCAAATCTGCACCCACTTCCCTACTGCTGCCACTAAGAGCACTTGGAAGCCATTTGGTGTTTCCAGCAGGAAGATATTTAACACTTTTGAGAATCAGTTCCTTCCTCTGTAATACTAGGATAATAATAGCTACCTCATTGGGTTCTTGTGATGATTCAATAGAATGATAGAGCAGGCATTGAAATTATTATTTTTTTAGTACCTTCTTTTTCCTCAAGGTCTTTATTGAGTCTCAGCCATTCTACATATTTGAAGGAAATGTTTTGGAGAAAATGTGAAGTATCAGTACTGACTCCTTGCTGAATAAAATGTCTCTCTTACCATACTTGCTTGGATACTTCCCACCTCTATGTCTCTATTTTCCTTCCATCACAATATCTGACATAGCCACACTTTATAGATTGTCAGATAGAGGATAATTGGCATTGGAGCTAGGGAATAGAAAAGTCAGGCATACCATATGTGGTTCAGTGGTGGGGTCTCCAGTCTCAGCCCAAGCATCAGAATGGGACTGAGCTGTTCCTGCCAGTTGTATCAGTTGACATGAAAACCATTATTTCTTTGGGTGACCCCATATCATCTCTTCTCTGAAAAAAGAGAGCGGCCGTTGTTCTGCACCAGCATTTCAGCATGTAGCATCCTCTAACAATGGTTGCCTGAAACTTATTTTGTAAATGGCACTTCTTTTTAAAAATGTATTTGAGAATTCAGACATTCCATTAATTCATACTGGTCTTTACCACAATTGGTAAAATATTTAGAGGTTTACTGTTTATTTAGAAGTGCTCAAAAAATAAAAGGCATCATAGAATTGAAATGTAATATTCTTACAAATAGAAAGTTGTAAAACAATTAGAGCATGTTTCATTTGCATAAACTCTGTAACAGGCTTCTTACAGAAGAACCTCTATTGGCCATCTTAAATGATGGAGGCAGGAACCTGAGTTCCTCCCTGCAAAGTTTCTTCCCTGGTAGACAGTATATGGACTCCTGGCATGGCTAGTGAGGAGGAACATCTTCAAGAGTTAAAGATGTCTTTTTTTGCTACAGAAAATGCTAATCATCCATTTTCTGAGATAAATAATATTTCTAAAAGTGTAGAAATGAGTTTCTGACAAATAGATGGTGAACGTTGAGACATGCAAACCAAAGATAGCTCCTATGGACTTCCATTTGCTCTATCTAATTTTTTTCAATTCCTGGTCCATGCAATCCCCCCAAAAAGCATTCAACAAATGATGCTGCAATAATGGGATATTCACACAGAAAGAGAATGAAATTTGACCCCCACTGTACAGCATATCAATAAATTTTAAAAAGCCAACTTCTCTGAAACAACTAGTATCAAGTGAGATCTCTTTTTTGGTCTTCTCCTTCCAATACCTTTCTTTGAAACAGTTTACCCATCCAAGTTAAATTTCCTGCAAGCTTATCCTCATCAATCTACTTCTCTGCTTAAAAAAAAACCTTCAATTGTTCTTCATTAATTCTTTTGTCTTACTTTAAAGGTACTCCAGAGTGAAACACCAATGTTTCCTAACTTACATTACACCTCAAATGAACTCTTCAGTATCCAACTACAACCTTTATTCATAACATTATTAAGCATCCCGGGGCTCTTCATTTATTTCCTTCCATGCTCAACTCTAGCTCCATCCTTCATCCATTTTTTAAATTCTTAGCAACTGGTATGGTTTTCTGTCCCCAGGAAAGAAGTATCATAAATGTTTTTTAAGAAGAAAAGAGCAGCCAAAATATTCCTTACCAAGATCTTACATGGTCTTCTCTTTGTAGAGACCATACAATTCCCTACCTTTTTCCTAAGACTCTTCTCAGCTACTATAGTCAATCACTTCTCGCCTTTGCTACCTTTCTCAAGAGAAAGGATGTGGGTTAGAGATGGATTCAAACAAAAGAATTAGCAGCTGTAATGTAGATGATGTTCCCAGGAGAAGCAAAGGTGCCAAATGAGTTTTCCCTTTCAATGCATTTGGCTGGACCTGCATACCTGGTGGTGGAGACACATCTGGGAAGCAACCAATTCAAGCAAAGGTCCATCTCTCTGAGAGGGGAACTTGGCAAACCTGAGTTGCCATGGTAACTGGACTCCCAGTGTCAACACTTCCTATTTATATTGTTGTTGTTTTTTAGTTTGAGCTTTATGTTTTGGAGCATTTCCCCCCTTCTTTTTAACCTCCAAATGTATGAGAAGATGGATACTAGAGAAACTAGAGAACATAATGTCCATAAGACTCTGGACAGCATGGGGGTTACTGGTACTTGAAACTGAAAAAAAGAAAAAAAGAACATGGGATATTGTCCCCAAGAGCCTCTGTATGGCCTCCTTAATTATTGAGTCAGTTGTTCATAGGCTATAACTACCATATCCTTTTTTTCAAAAAAGAACATCAAGAATCTTACATTTCTTGGGTCTGGTAGTATTTTTAAGAGAAATGGAGTTTAAAAATGTTCAAAGCATCCATTTGCCATGTATACAGTCCCCAAATCACTCAGCCTAGACTCTTGCCAGCCTGGAAATATCATCAATTATTAATGTAGTTACTGGGCCAAGCTATGGGTATAATTCTTGAAGGCAGGAGAAAAGATGATGCTCCTGGGGACCTCTGGGCCATGGAGCATTTGTGGGAGGTTGAATGCTATTTCCAACCCCTTCATGTGCCATTTGGTAGCTCCAGCTCTGAGTGACTTATCTAGGTCCTCCCTGAAAGAGATGAGCGACAATACTGGTAGTATAGATGAAATCCTCCCTGACAATGTCTGTGTCCTGAGTTTCTGTGCCAGCAGGGTAGTTTTGGCAGATTTAAAGCTGTAATGAAAATGGAATACCCTAACTTTGCCAATTATAGAAAGAATGCTGTTTGTCTCTCCTGTTAGCTGCTAAGATGCCTTAAGGGTTTACATTAGAAGACACAGACAGAAGGAGAGAAGAGTTATTAAATTTTGAACATGACACAGAGAAAAATTAGAGATAAACAGATGAGAAATAGAACATCTTAAATCTCAGTTAAGAAATCAAGTTGATGAGATCATCAACAATCAAAAGTTACATAAATTAGCAAACTCAACACATGCACATGCTACATATTATATATCACCTTAACATGTGGCATAATTTTATTCTTGGCCTGGTAGCTTAGTCTCTTTCTCTCCCTCCCTCGCCATTTTGGCACGTCCGGTTCTTCTAGACTGAGGAGTAGAGGGTCCCCAATAGTTTAGCGGTTGGGCAAAACCGCAAGTGGCGCCCGAACAGGGACCCCTCTCTCCTCACCCGGCGAACTCCCACGGCACCCTAGGACCTCGTCCAAGGTAAGCGCCCTCGGCACTAGCCACCCAAATAAACTCCCAAGGAAGTCCTAGGCCCTAACCGGAGTGGCTAGTTGTCTCCCTAAATTTTGGTTAACATGGGTAGCAGAATTACTCGGCAGCAGGCACCACAGGTCCGTGCCCTAGCGGCGCCTTTAGACACTCATAAGTGTAAAGTCTCTGTTAAGCAGCTGCAGGTTTATTGGGATCTCCTGCTTCCTTTTAACCCGTGGCTAGTGACTTGCCACCTGTGGAGTATAGACACTTATGATCAGCTAAAACTTCCAAAGGGGCAGGTCTCAGCCCCATCCCCAAGAGACCCGGGGTGTCAGCAGGAACACCCCCAAACCATAATGTGGACCATTCCTATAACCCCGAACAAACCCACCCATAAACTAAAAATCGGAGCCGATTGGCTTCTAGGTACGGTGGACTCGGGAGCAGAAATTTCATGCCTTCCTGCAAAATGGAAGAATCTGTGCCCAACTACCTCAGGGCCCGCAGTAATCGGTGCCACGGGCTCTGCCCCCTCGGCGAGAGCCGCCATTCCCCTTACATGGGAGGATGAAGAAGGCCACTGAGGTGTCTTCAGGCCGTTGTTTCTAAACACCATTGACCAGATCTTATGGGGGCGAGACATTCTAGCAGCCTCAGGGGCATATATTACCACGCGGCCCCCTCAAGAATGTTTCCTAACCACCATCGGCCAGGCTCTCTGGGGGCGAGCCATTCCCGCAGACGTAGGGACCGATACTACCTCGCAGCCCCCCCAATAGTTTGTGCCACTGCTCGCGTTACACCTCCAGCACCCACTCCTCTTCAATGGGACACAGAGGAGCCTATCTGGGTGGAGCAGTGGCCGCTTCCGTCCCACAAGCTAACAATATTAGAGCGACTAGTGCAAGAGCAATTAGTTGCGGGGCACATAGAGCCATCATGTAGTCCTTACAATTCTCCAGTTTTTATCATCAGTAAAAAGGGAGGTACCAAATTTAGACTTCTTCATGACCTCAGGGAAATTAACAAGCATATCCGACCTATGGGATCCCCTCAGCCTGGCATGCCTCACCCTGCAGCTCTTGCTAAACATCTGCAAATAGCCACCATAGATATAAAGGACTGTTTCTTCTCCATTCCGTTACATGACAGGGACAAAGAAAAGTTTGCCTTCACAGTGCCAGTTACTAACCACATGAGGGCAGCACAGCGTTATGTTGCTGTGCAGCCTCTCCGCTCGCAAGCCACTATTCTCCATTATATGGACGATGTGCTTGTAGGAGCGGATACTCAGGAACAATTGCAGACTGTCTTGTCGTTGCTAATCGCTAATCTCCAAAGTTTGGGGCTAACTGTCCAGCCCGATAAAGTCCAAACCACTCCTCCCTACACATTCTTGGGCTATACCATTGGTCAAAAGGTTGCACCTACTAAATTTTCATTTGAAATTCCGGAACGCCTACGATTGCATGAGTTACAACAGCTTTGCGGGCAAATAAATTGGGTCAGGTCAGCCCTCCCCGTGACAACCCAACAGTTGGAACCACTGTTCTCATTGTTAAAAACTAGCAACAAGACAGTCGAGGCCATTAATCAACATATTAAGCTCACATGGCAGGCGAAACTAGCCTTACACCTTTTCAATGAATGTTTTGCCTCCAGTAACCTGGGTAGATATCATCCTAATCAGTCACTAATAGCCATGATCCTAGACACTTACCATTCACCATCGGGCGTTCTTTGGCAAGATGATCCCCTAATGTGGATTCATCCAGCCAAAAGTAAACTCCATAAAATCTGCCCACAGGTAAAGCTGTGGATAACCTTAGCCCAAGACCTAATCAAAGCAGCAGTTCAGCTGGTAGGGAGGCCTCCAGATGTACTAATCTGGCCTATTGAGGACAAGCACTTTACCTGGCTGCTACAATTTAATCCCGACATGCAGGCGCTAATGCTCGGCTTCCACGGGGAGGTCTCCAGCAAATACCCTCCTCACAAGCTCTGTCAGGCAGTCAGACACATCCCACTACGGCCAAGCTTGGATCCTTTTCACCTTTTCCCAGCATCGGCCCCTGTGCCGCGAGCCACTAGGCATCACCCAAAGACATTATTACTCAAATCCTCATAATTTTAAATTTGTTGACCTTTGACAAAGATGGTCTGTCACCCCTGCACAGGCATTGGGGCCCAGCCAACCGACCTTCAGTGGTCCCCTTAGTCTACTGGCGTGACCCAGTCACAAATACTTGGTCAGGTCCCACCCCGCTCCTAGCGCAGGGGCGCGGTTTTGCTTGTGCCTTTCCAGAAAGTGAGCCACAACCCCTCTGGATCCCTTCACGCTCCGTCCGACCAGCAACGGCCTCTACAAATAAAGCCAAAGACCGGGAGCCAGAAGAACTCCTGCTTACAGGAATCCTGTAACAACTTGCCCAGCGCAACAAGTAGCCCCATCGCCGCCGCCATCGTCGCCGCTATAGCAGCCAGTGCGGTTGCCGCCGTGACCCTCACTCAAGCCTCTGTCACTGTGGAGACTCTCCTCAACGTGACCCAAATGACCTCTCAAGCTTTGGAGACGCAAGAAAATATCAACCATCTGATGCATAGCACTGTGTTCAATGTACAACAGCAAAGAGACTTAATTGCTCTAAATGTAAAAGCTCCTTGTAAACTTGCCTCCTCTGTTTGCAATGGACGGTACCCCTTCACTAAAATCTGTGTTACTCCTGTCCCGGCTAACCATTCTATGCCCCATCTCACCTTGCGAGACTAAATCTTCACCGCATACCTAAAAACTTCTTGCTCTAGCAACTCTAAACCCTTTCTCTTATACAGACAACCGGCAGCAAGCGCAGGTATAGTTAGCTAGCGTTGCTCGCCCTCGCAACTTATAGCACTACCTTTCCTATAAAATTCTCATTATTGCTCCTCAACATTTCTCGTTTCTAAGCTGCTCATTCTCTGTCGCCGGTCTCGAGCTGAGGCCCAGTTTTGGCTGCTGTTATGCTCAGCCTTCTCGCCCGGACTGTTCTATGGAGGAACACAGACAAGCCCAGGTTTGACTCGCAGGCCTAGCCTCGCCTGAGGACTGATCACCCTCAAGCTGGGGACAGATGAGGACCGGTCTCTCCTGCTTCCCCTAGGCTATAACAGTCATCGCCTGCCCACATTCCTCACACTCCCCCACGGGGGCTGCATGTTGCCAGAGTACGTGCATCTGGGTCCACCAGATGGGCACCGCTGGGTGCGACGCAAGAATCGCAGAAGAGGGTCACTCTAACAGACCTCCTCTGGCTCTTCTGGGGCACATGAGATTTGCATAAGGGTCAGCTCAGCACATACCCTTCCCCTGAAACCCTGAGTCTTGCACACAAGGGGAATCTTATCACTGCCCCTCCCAGCAAAGGTTCATGCCCGCCACTTGTCACACAAGTGTGTTCTTTAAAAAGAAAAAGAGAGGAATTGTGGCATAATTTTATTCTTGGCCTGGTAGCTTAGCCTCTTTCTCTCCCTCCCTCGCCATTTTGGCACGTCCGGTTCTTCTAGACCTCTGAATTACAAGCCTCACCGGCGACTAGTGATGATGCAGTCTTGTCTCTTTAACCCTATTGGCCTTCTCCTTAGTCCTCCACCTACCCAACATCCTCTGCTACGGGTACACTCAGGAACAGCATCTCTATGGTCACAGTCACTCATCCGTCCTCCCTGTGTGATTGGCTACCCTCCCCTGGAGGCCACGCCCTAACTCCGCCTCTCCTCAAACTGTATATAGCCCAGGGCTTGCTGAGCCTCGTGGTCTTTAGCTACTGGCGGCCCTGGCATAAGCGTCTACCTACAATAAAGCTACCTCGCTTTATGCCTTAATTGGCTCGGCCTCCAGTCCTTTAGACCCGCAGCGAGGTCTCCTGCGCGTGCCCCTTGGACCCAGACCCCCCGCTCGAGCCCCTTTTCTGCATGTGGCAGTGTCGTCTAGCAAGCAGTGAGAAGCTGAGGAGTAGAGGGTCCCCGATAGTTTAGCGGTTGGGCAAAACCGCATTAACACATTGCACATGTTATGTCATGTGCAAGAGGTCTTTGAATGCAATATCCAATGACCAGTAAACTACACAGATGAAGACTTCAAAAACTGTTTTCCTTCTGGCACATAGCTATGTATGCATGCATGCATCATTTCCAGAGGATATGATGATAATCTACCAAGGTAAAGTTCTAAAGTGAGTCCATAGAGATAATTAGCTCAGGTGTGCAATGATAAACATGTCAAGATAAGAGAAATGTTTCTTTCCTTAAACAAGGAAATAGCCTCTTTTTTTTTTTGCTTATATTTATGTGTACCTGTTTATCCTCAGGTGCAAGCTATATGTTCAATTTTCTCTTTCTGGAAGCCCTCTATCCTCCTTCTAGATTATAGACTATCTAAGACTGCTACATCTGTCATCCTTGATTTTCCTTACTTGTCTTTGGGTTGGTTCTGTTTTTTAAGCCCCATTGATTTACTGTTTTTTGTTTGGTTTAATTTCCTAATTTTGTTAAATCATATCTTTGAGTGGTTTCCAAAGAGAGAATACAGGGGATGCAAATATTTTGAGTATTCTGTAAAAATAACCTTATTCTATCTTGACATTTGATTGATAATATGACTTGGTATAGAATTGTCAGTTGGATAAAATTTTATCACAAAATTTTATAGCTCCATGCTTCCAGTGTTGAAATTGAAAATTACATAATAAATCTATTAGCAAAATGTCATTTCTTAAAATGAAAAAAATTCTGTTAATGGAAGTTCTAAAATTGTTATCATTACTAGTTGCAATAATTCATGAAATGTTTATTGACAATTGGAAAAAAGAACACAAAATTATGATGTGACAGGAAATGTTCCATTGTGAGTGAACAATATGTCTGTAGTCAACCTTCAAGAGTAAACTGTCTCATAATTTGAGTTAATCTGTAATGGTCAGGAGATATCTAGTGATGGGAAAATGAAATCATGAATTTGTGAATGGAATTCTACCATTTAAAATAAACCCCCAGTTTTAGTTTGCTAGCTGTTGTAATGCAGTATACAAGAAACAAAATGACTCTTAAAAGGGGTAATTTATTAGTTGCTAGTTTATAATTCTAAGACTGTGAAAATGTCCAAATTAAAGCAAATCTATAGAAATGTCCAAATTAAGGCACCAGCAAGAGGTTACCTTCATTCAAGAAAGGCCTATGAAGTTCAGGGTTTCTCTCTCAACTGGAAAGGCACATGGCGAATATGGTAACATCTGCTAGATTTCTCCAGGCTTCTGTTCTCATAAAGCTCCCCTGGGGGTATATTCCTTCATCATCTCCAAAGGTCTCTAGCTACATGGGCTCTCTGCTTCTCATGGCTTTCTCATCATTCTATCTAGCATTTTCCAAAATGGTTCCTCTATTAAAGGATTCCAGTAAAGTAACCAAGACCCACCTGGAATTGGTGGAGTCACATCTCCATGGAAATAATCTAATAAAAATATTCCAATCTATGTTATTGAATATGGATTAAAAGAAAGTTGCTCCCACAAGATTGAATCAAGATCGAAACCCTAGAGAAGGGTCCATAATCCTTTCAAACCAGCATACCCACCATGAGTCTTCAAGTCATTTGTGCTATCCTCAGGTAAAGACTCTCTTGGATTACCATCAGCAGCAGCAGCATCTTTATCATCAAGTTGTGTCCTAAATTTAGTGATGTAAAAGAAAAATTATTTCAGTTTTTATCTACATATGCATTTCAATATCAGAGGCATTTTGCAATCAGGATATGTCTCCTGATATCTTTCTTAAGTCCACTGCCTCCAAGAAAAATCAATTTCTTATTGTTTTATCTTCTGTGTAGAAAAGTGGCAATTTATACTGATACTATCTGGAAAAGTGTTTGGAAAATTTGGATCAAAGAAAATAACAACTGAGTAGACAGCAAATAGCTAGATGTCTACCCATATCACTCCTTCATTAAAAATTTCATCAATTTTTAAAACAAATTATCACAGAATTCTTGCCTGCCATGCTGGAGACTCAGGTTTGATTCCTGGAGCTTACCCATGCATAAATAAATAAATAAATAAATAAATAAATAAATAAATAAATAAATAAATAAAACAAATGATTACTTTTATATTAGCTTTCTATGGGTTAAAGAAATTTTAAGTTCAATCTTCCATTGTAAGATCCATTTACATTTCAAATCATCAAAATGGGAGGGGGGTTGTGTATCTTAGAACAAGGAAAAGATTATTTTGTCTTGTTTGTTTTTGTTGGATTGTTTCTTCATGCTAATATGTTTATGAAACTAATTGAGTGCAGGCCACATAAAATAGATAAAACATGGTTTATTCCTGGGTTTACTCAACACTAAGATGAAGTTCACATATACTCATGAATATTATAATATGTTGCTCTCAGTTTTAAAGTCATATGGATAGTGGGTGATGGTGGCACAGTGGCAGGGTTCTCTCCTGTGATGCTGGAGACCTGGATTCAATTCCTGGTCCTTGCCCATTATAGAAAAGAGAAAAAGAGCCATATGAATAGAGATAAACTTGGGCTGAATAGGATAAGGTGACAAGATATCAATGGCTTTCAAGTAGATGATGTTTACAGCAACAAGGATTATATCTAATTAGTTTTCCTTTTCCAAGCAGTTAGAAACCAACCTTTAGGTATTGATCAATTAAAAAAGAAATGTGAGGGCGGGCCGCGGTGGCTCAGCGGGCAAGAGTGCTTGCCTGCCATGCCGGAGGACCCCGGTTCGATTCCCGGCCCCAGCCCATGTAAAAAACAAACAAACAAACAAAATATAATAAAACAAGAAAATGTTTAAAGATGTTTCCCTTTCTTCCTCCCTTCCTTCCTTCCATCCTTCCTTCCTTCTCTGTCTTTCCTTCCCTTCCTCCCTCTCTTTAAAAAAAAAAAAAAAAAAAAAAAAAAAAAAGAAATGTGAGACTGCCTCTTCTGTATAAGATATATTAATTGATACCAGACTAGCCCTAAATAACCCTTATAAAATTTAATTAAATAGATGAGGCAATTATTATCAGGTGGCCAAAAATAGATAGAACCAGACCCCAACCCTTGGGAGATAGGAGACTTACAAGAGAACCTCTGCCTGTGGATAGTTTCCTGACCTTAGCACATTAACTTGGAGCTGAAGCCTAACACAGAAATTGCACTGAGATGAAGTTACAGAAAGAGTTTAAAATAATTGAAATAGTTGTGTTTTGCAGGGTAAAGAAGCAGAGTGGAGGAAGCTGCCCAGTTGAAAGGGCACAGCCTCTCTATGGGTTTACCACAGCTCTTGGTGGAAGGCTGGGTTCATATGCCCAGTGTGCTGGTTTGAAAGTATTATGTATCCTAGAAAAGGCATGTTTTAATCCTGATCCAATCTTGAGGGAGCAACTTTTTCCATTAATCCTTATTCAATAATGCAGGCTGGAATCATTTGATTAGATTACCTCCATGGAGATGTGACACAACAAATTTTGAGTATTAACTTTTTTTGAATGCTGTATGGCAGGCATGACATTTCATTCTTTTTCAAGGTGAGCATCTCCATATCACAGCATCATTTGTTGAATTTTTGTTTGTTTGCTTCCTTTGTTTGTTTGCTTGTTTCTTTGTTATTTGGGGAAACACATGGGCCTGGAATTGGGCTTGGAATTGGACCTGGTTTCCCACATGGCAAGTGAGAATTCTACTACTGAACTATACTTGCACCCTCTAGGTATTAACTTTTTTATTAGAAGGAGCTGTGACTCCACCCATTCCAGTGGGTCTTGATTAGTTTGCTGGAATCCTTTAAAAGAGGAAACACTTTGGAGACAACCATGGGAAGCACAAGCGCCCACACAGCCAGAGACCTTTGGAGATTGTCATGGTCAGGTTCATGTGTCAGCTTGACCAGGTGGTGGTATCTGTTTGTCTGGTTGGGCAAGTGCTGGCCTGTCTGTTGCTATGAGGACACTTCATAGAATTAAATCATGATCATGTTGGCTGCATCCACAGCTGATTCCATTTGTAATCAGCCAAGGGAAGTGTCTTCTACAATGAGTGATGCTTAATCTAATCACTGGGAGCCTTTTAAGGAGAATTCAAAAGAAACAGACCCTCTTTCTGCTTCAGCCAGCAAGCCTTTTCTGTGGAGTTTGCCCAGACCCTCCATTGGAATTGTCAGCTTCACAGCCTGCCCTACAGATTGTGGACTCTACATTCCCATAGTTACATGAGGCACTTTTATAAATTTTATCTTTACCAATATTTTCTGTTGATTCTGTTTCTGTTTCTCTAGAGAATCCTAACTAATACAGAAATGAAGAATGAAAATGCCCTGAGGGAGCTTCATGAACTAAGAAGCTGGGAGAGAAAGATAGCAGATGTCACTATGTTTGCTCTATGCCTTTTCAGTTGAGAGAGAAACACTGAATGTCATCAGCCTTCTTGAACCAAGGCATCTTTCCCTAGATGCCTTAGTGCATTAGCTAGGGTTCTCTAGAGAAACAGAATCAACAGGGAACACTAAATATAAAATTTATAAATATATCTCACATGACCATGGGAATGCAGAGTCCAAAATCCACAGGGCAGGCTGTGAAGCTGATGATTCCAATGGAGGGTCTGGATGAACTCCACAGGAGAGGCTCACCAGCCAAAGCAGGAAGAGAACCTGTCACTTCTGAATCTTACTTAAAATGCTTCCTAGTGATTAGATTGAGCATCATTCATTGCAGAAGACACTCCCCTTGGCTGCTTACAAATGGAATCATCTGTGGATGCAGCTGACATGATCATGATTTAATTCTATGAAATGTCCTCATAGCAACAGACAGGCCAGCACTTGCCCAACTGATACAGATACCACCACTTGGCCAATGACACATGAACCTGACCATGACACTTAGATTGCACATTTCTATAGACTTGTTTAATTTGAACAATTTCATGGCTGTAGAACTGTAAATGTGCAACTTAATAAATTCCCCCTTTAAAAAGTCATTCCATTTCTGGTATATCACATTAAGGCAGTTAGCAAACTAGAACACCCAGGGTGAGACTAGACAAGTCTTACCAAAGAGTGAGTCCTTCTGGTTGGGAATAGAAAGGAGATATCCAAGATGAAGTATTGTTTAGTGCATTGGAAGTCTTGCTCAGCTTGAACAGAGAGATATCCTTAATAACTTGTTAACTACCCAGGAATCCAAATAAGATCCTAAAAAAACTATACCTTAGGAAAAAGAACCAAGCCCCAGATTTAGGTCTCTCCTAGGCTCTCTGAAAAAAAAAGCCTAAAAGAAAAGACTAACAAAATTCTCAGGGAAGAGGAAGTTTGGAGATGGAGTATTGTCAAGTTAGAGTCCTGGGAAACATCTTGAGATTTCCACAGATTCTCCCTAAGGAAGGATAAATTCAAGTCTATTGAAGTTCAAACTTATAAATCAATGATTGAACTATGTTCTAGAATTAAAATGATCATTTTCAGGAAAGATTATAGAATTCAGTTTCTACAATTTATCATGAACAATAAAAAATTTCTAGATATTCAAAGAAATTGGAAAATATGACAAAAAAAGCACCTTATGGAAACCTACCCTCAAATGGTCCAGATGTTAACTTTGGCAAACAAAAATATTTAAAGCAGCAGTAATACATAGGTTCAAACTAAAGGAAAGTATGTTTAAAAATTCAAGGGAAAATATTTTCTTAATGAGAAAGCATACAGCTAATCTCAGCAGAGAAATGGACATTATAAAAAATAAAGAATCAGAGGTAAACTCTAGAAGTAAAAGTTCAGTAACTAAAAGTAAAAACTTCATTGGATAGGGTACGTAACAGCAGATCAGGTGTGGCAGCAAACTTGGGGATATCTCAGTGAAAATCCAATCTTAGCAATAGAGAGAAAAATGAAAAGAAAAAATATGAGTCTTAGGGCAGCATCAATAGTCTAGCCTAAAGATAACAGATATCCAGGGGAGAAGAGATGGAGCAAAAATAAAAATAAAAATTATAATAGCTGAAATGTGCCAAATTTTATTAAAAATATCAACTTACAAATCCAAAAATCTCATCAAACCCAAATAAGAGAAATACAAGGAAAACCATAGCTAGACTCATCATTGGAAACGTCTAGAAACCAAAGATAAAATCTTGAAGCGACTGGCAGAGTCAGGTAGGAGCATATTACATACAGGGAAACAGCAATAAGAATTATCAGACTTCTTCCTTAAGTTATCAGAAACAATGTAAGCTGGAAGACAATGGAAAGACATGTTCACAGTGCTGAAAGAAAATCAAATGTTGCCCCAGAATTCGCTATCTTTTAAAAATGAAGTTAAAATACAGACATATTTAGGTAAACCAAAGCTGAAGGAATTTTTCCACAAGTAGACATATAATACAAGGAGTTCTGAAGAATCTTCTTCAGGTCTAAGGAAAATGAAACTAAATCAATACTCAGACCTACAGGGAAGAATGAAGAACACCAAAAATGATGAATAAATAGATAAATATAAAATATTCTATTTTTCCCTTCTCATTATTTTCTAAAAAGCACAACTATCTACAGGTTGTCCTCACTTTGCATGGTATTATGGGACAATAAAACTGACTGTGCAAGTTGTGAACCATGCAAAGTGATTTTAAAACTCTGTGGGAAAAAGAATAATTGTTCTGTGATTTTTAAAAATTTTTGTCAAAATATTAAAAACTCTGTTAGTGCTATAAATGTATAGGAATAAAATGAAAAAATAGAATAATAATTATTTAGTATACTGTAATTTAGAACATTAGAAACATTGAGGATTAGTATTTTATTTCTTTGTTAAAAAACAAAATATAAAGAATAGCTTGAACACTACTTGCCTTCTTACCTTCATATAACTTCTGATTTAAATGAGCATCTTTTCTATTCTTTAGTAGATTGTCATACTCCTTTTTGAGTTTGAATCAATTTCTGTCATTTCAGTCTTTGGGCTTTCCACATAAAATAGCCTGTCCTAATTATATGCTGTTTACAAGAGACTCATCTTAAATTAAAAACAAGTATTTTGAAAGTGAAAGGATGGAAAAAATTCCATTCAAATAGTGCTGAAAGAGAGCTGAAATACCTGTACTCATATCGATGAAACAGATTTGAAGTACAAAACTGTTAAGAAAGGCAAAGAATGATACCATGTACTGATAAAAGGGCCAATTCCACAAGAAGACATCATTGAATAAATGATAAATACAGATGCATCTACTAGCAGAGCCCCAAACTATATGAAGCAAATATTGATCTGTGTGCAGTAAGATGTGGACAGTTCTATATTAATTCTAGGAAACTAAAATACAATATTTTCCCAAATGGATAAAACATGTAGACAGAAGATCAAAAAGGAAATGGGAGACTTGAATATTATAAACAAGTTGGATCTAACAAACATACAGACACTTCATCACATAGCAACAGGATATGTATTCTTCTCAAAGGCACATGAACCATTCCATAGGATAGACCATAAAGTCATCTTGAGGCAAATTAAAATAAAAGTATAACTTACCAGAACTTAGGGATATAGCAGAGTCAATTTTGAGAGGGAAATTTTTAGCTATAAATTCTTATGTTAAAAACATGAAGCAGCTCAAATAAGTGACCTCACCTCACACCTGGAAAAACTAAAAAATAGAGGAGCAAACAAATCACAAAGAGAGCAAAAAAGGAAGAAAATAAGATAATTAGCACACAGATCAATGATACAGAGAAGTAAAAACAATAAAATTAAGGAAACCAAATAAGTGGTTAAACATTTAGCTAGGCTGAAAAAAAATGCAGAGGACACAAATAACTAAAACTAGAAATGAAAGGTGGGACATTATATTGATCTTAAGACAAAAAATGATTATAAAAGAATACTATAAAAATTATATGTCAACAATTTAGAGAATCTAGATGAAATGGGCAAATTCCTAGAAACACAAATTACCTAAACTGAATCAATAAGTAGAAGATCTCAACAGATGAATAACAAGTAAAGAGAATGAATAAATAATCCAAAACCTCCCAGAAAAAGGGCACAGGAGCACATGGCTTCACTGATGAATTTTACCAAATAGTCAAAGGAGAATTAACACCGATCTGGCTCAAATTCTTCCAAAAAGTTCAAGAACAGGGAATCCTTCTTAACTCATTTTACAAGGCCAACATTACTCTAATATCAAAGCCAGATCAAGGTATCCCCAGTGTTCTAGTTTGCCAGCTGTCAGAATGCAACACATCAGAGACAGCTTGGCTTTTAATAAAAGGGGATTTATTTTGTTTGTCCCTCAGAGGAAAGGCAGCTAACTTTCATCTGAGATTCTTTTTTATGTTGGAAGGCTCAGGGTAATCTCTGTTGGCCTTCTCTCCAGGCCTCTGAGTTCCAAAAACTTTCCCTAGGGTAATTTCTTTCTGCATCTCCAAAGGCCTGGGCTGAGCTGCAAGTGCTGAGATGAGGTATGCTGAACTGCTTGGGCTGTGCTACATTGTGCTCTCATTTAAGCCCCAGCCAATTAAGTCAAATATCTTTCATTGCAGCAGGCATGCCTCCTAGACAACTGCAGATGTAATCAGCAACAGATGAGG
Organism: Tamandua tetradactyla; assembly: GCF_023851605.1. Classification (NCBI taxonomy): domain Eukaryota; kingdom Metazoa; phylum Chordata; class Mammalia; order Pilosa; family Myrmecophagidae; genus Tamandua; species Tamandua tetradactyla. Next base: position 94,299,443 of record NC_135330.1, on the reverse strand, counting down.
TTTACATACCTTTGGCTCATGTCCACGGCAATAGAACTAGGTGCCTTTACCTGTTGACAACTGAGTCTAACTACCACCCCTTGTCAACTTGGCAACTACATGCATCACCTTAAACAATCTTAAGGTGAAAAAAATTCTCTTCCATCTGTGGACCTGTGAATCTCAAAACAAATTGTCTGGTGCCAATATACAAAGGAAGGACAGTCACAGGATCCATATGTAGAAATTGGAAAGAAAACCTGCAGGACAAACACCATTGGATTTCAAAGTCTGAAAGTCATTTATCCTTCAGCTTTAGAAAGTGGCAGTCCCACCCTTTCCAAGGGCCTATGCAGTGGCCTGCCTCTTTCCAAATCAACCTCAGGGAACATTGAGAAGACCACATTTTCTTGGCTCACTCTCTCCAGGTATCAGGGCCACTTCTTGGCTCTCTGCCATTTCCAGGGCACACACTCAACCCTTCCATGAAGTGGCAGCCAGGCTTTCCCCAGTCCCCCAGGTAGCATGCTGTACCTTCTCCAAGGCCAGTGGTTGCACGACTCTTCCACTGCAATAAGGTGGGAAACTCATCCTTGCCCTTCAGGGTAAACTCACCCTCTCCATGTATGTGGGTGGGTCCACTCTCCTGGCTGAGGTTTCTTGGCTTCAGACCTGAGCTTCCATGGTTCTCACTCTACAAACTCCAATTTGTCCCTTTGCATCCCCCTTTGTCCAGATTGGCAGTGGTTCCATTTACACCAACAGTCTCTTCAAGCACTCCAGGACTTTTCTATCATTCTCTTCACAGTTCCTCCAAAATCTTCCCCTTAGCCACCAAAAAAGCCATTCCAACATATCTGGCATTTGCAAACTGCAGCAGCATCCCACTGTCCAGTACCAAATCTATTCTAGTTTGCTAGCTGCCAGAATGCAACACACCAAAGACGGATTGGTTTTTAATAAAAGGGAATTTATTTTGTTAGTTCTTCAGAGGAAAGCAGCTAACTTTCATCTGAGATTCTTCCTTATGTGGGAAGGCTCAGGGTAATCTCTGTTGGCCTTCTCTCCAGACCTCTGGGTTCCAACAACTTTCCCCGGGGTGATTCCTTTCTGCATCTCCAAAGGCCTGGGCTGAGCTGTGAGTGCTGAGTTGAGGTATGTCAAGCTGCTTGGGCTATGCTACATTGCGCTCTCTCATTTAAGCCCCAGCCAATTAAGTCAAACATCTTTCATTGCAGCAGGCATGCCTCCTAGCTTACTATAGATGTAATCAGCAACAGATGAGGTTCACATACCATTGGCTCATGTCTGCAGCAACATAACTAGGTGCCTTCACCTGGCCAAGTTGACAACTGAATCTAACTACCACACCCAGAAAAGAAAATCATAGACCAATATTCCTTTTGAATATAGATGCAAAAATCCTCGCAAAATACTCACAAACCAAATCCAACAGCATGTAAAAAAAATCATACAGCATGATCAAGTGGAATTTATTCCAAGAATTCCAGGGTGGTTCAACATAAGAAAAACAATGAATCTCATACACTATATTAACTTTGCAGAAGAAAACACACTTGAATTTACACTTGATGCAAGAAATGGTATCCCATAAATCTGTGCCATTTTTTGATAAAATCACTCAGAAAAGTAGGGAAAAAAGGAAGCTTCTTAAAGTGATAAAGAATATTTATGAAAAACCTATGATTGCCATCATACTCAATGGTGAAAGACTGAAATCTTTCCTTTTAAGTTTAAGAACAAGAAAATGATGTCCATTTCCAATATTGCTATTCAACATTATACTGGAAGCTAATCAGAGCAATAAGGCAACAAAGAGAAATAAATGACATTCAAATTAGAAAAGAGGTAAAACATTTCTTATCTACAGATGATATAATTCTATATCAAGAAAACCACAACAAGGCTACTAGAGCTGATAAATGAATTCAGCAAAGTGGCAGAGTACGGGATCAACCTGAAAAAAATCAGTGGTTTTCTATACAGTAGTATTGGAAAATATGAAGGGGAAATCAATTTTAAAATTCCCTTTCTAATAACAACTAAAAGAATCAGTTATCTAAAAATAAAATTAACAGAGCTTGTAAAGGACTTATACATGGAAAATTATAAAACATTGCTGAAAGAAATTTTTTAAAAGACCTAAATAAATGGAAGGACATTCTTAGTTCATGGATTGGAAGGCTAAATACTGTTCAGATGTCAATTCTGCCCAAAGCAATAAGCAGATTCAACTCAATCCCAATAAAACCCCAATAACCTTCTTTGCAGAAATGAAAAAGTCAATAATTAAATTCATATGGAAATTAAAGAGCCCCGATTAGCCAAAAAAATCTCAAAAAAGAAGAACAAAGTTGGAGGTCTCACAATTCCTGAATTTAAAATATAGTACAAAGCTAAAGTAATCAACACAGTGTATAAGTGGCACAAGGACAGATACATAGGCCAGTGGAATCAAATAAGAGTTTGTAAATAAACCCAAACATCCATGGTCAACTGATGTCTAACAAGAGCATCACACCCACTCAGTTGGGAAAGAATATTTCTTCAACTAATTGTTCAGAGAAAACTGGATGTCTACATGTAAAAAAAATTAAAATGGACCCCTACTTCACACATTATACAAAAATTAACTCAAAATGGATTAAAGACCTAAACATAAGAACTCACTCTATAAAAGAAAACATAGGGGACCATATTCAAGGCCTTGTATTTAGGCAATGGATTCTTAGACTTTACAACAAAAGCATGAGAAACAAAAGAAAAAAATAGATAAAGTAAACTGTATTAAAATTAAAAAATTTTTTTGCATCAGAGGATATTATCAAGAAAGTGAAATAAAACCTACATAATTGAAGAAAATATTTGCAAACCATATATCTAATAAAAGGTTGACATCCAGAACATATAGAGACCTACAACTCAACAAGTAATAAAACAAACAACCCAATTTTAAAATGTGCAAAGGAGTTTGCAGACATTTCTCCATGCAAATGGTCAGTAAACACATGAAAAGATGCTCAACATCATTAGCTGTTAGGTAAATACAAATCAAACCACAATGAGGGGGGCAGCCCTTAGGGCCCTTGAGTAGGCTGCAGATCACTGCTCAGGGCTCCAGATGGATGCAGTGCTGGACCTGGGCTGGGGCTTTGCTGCAAGCCTGGCAGGCAGCTGACATGAGCCATGACTTCGAGCACCATATCTGATGGAAACAGCTCACCCAGTACTGCCCAGCCTTACTCAACCTTCCCCTGACTGTCCCTAATTCTCTCCCAGCTCCCATAAGGAAGACTCTGACCAGAAGGTGAAGCAGGCAGCCAAGGAAAAGGTGAGGAGACAGCCCATGCCCATACCAATGTGGCCTGACAAGCCTGACATACAGGTGCACCCATTGGATGGCAAGATGACTCTACCCACCCAAACCACCCAGACTTTGAGGAGTCTAGTGAAAGCTGAGGTGGTGGCAGCTCTGATATGGAACCTTCTGGGCATGAGCTCTTCTGCTTAGAATATGAGGCAAACAGTAGAGAGGCCATGTCAGTTATATATCAGGATGATGATCCAAAAGGGTGAGTGAGGAGGTGTCAGCCCACATCCCTCTGGATCCACCCATGTGAGAAGTCCTTGAATTGCACATCCAAGAAGAGATTGCAGACCAGTTGAGCACATTGAACACATTCTCTCCAAGCTGGATTTACTGCAACATTCAAAAGAATTCTGCCCAGGGAGATCGCCCCTAGTTCAGACATGACAGAACCTCATCCTTGAGACCCATCAACCCCACCCAACCCCCAGAGCTGCTGTAGCCACAGAAGAAGGGTGCTACAGGACTACACATAACTATCTTCCTTACAGTCATTCTTCCTGCATGTCAGCCCATGTGACCAGCCTAATATTCTGGAATTTTTCTAGAACTCTGGTTTAGCTAGCTTGATATTCTGGAAGCAGAAGCTCCAGGCAGAGCTGGGGTTTATGAAGCTTTCTCATTGAGAACTTATGCCACAGGACAGGTGGCCACTGCCTCTCCCCCCAGCCCCATGAGCCAAGTTTGTTATCTTATGGTTCTTTTTATGTGCAGGTTCCTGCTCACTTCCATCTAGTGCCAAGTTTTCCTAGCCTTTTTATTTTCAGCTCTATTTCTTTGGTCTTTCCTTCCTCCCATTGTTCTGCCTCAGATAGCATCCATCAGTTCTCCTTCAGCCCTGCCCTCCTCTTATGACTGCCCACCCTCATGTGACTTCCCTCTGGATACCAGTCATACAAGAACATTATCAATGTTGTGGCACCTCCAGCTGCCCAGGGCTTTGTAGGTAGGGAATACTGAGAATCTACCATTTTTGCAAGCTCTCGAGATAACTCCTGCCAGTAAAATGGGAGACCCTTCTTGTTCGAGGCCTACCTGCAGGGTGTCTCCCTGCCCTTCCATGGATTTTGAAAGTTTCTCACTTGCCCCATGGTTTTGTGCTGTCTAGATAGAAGATCTAGGAAGAAGATGCCAGAACTGAGCTGCAAGGATCTCTTGTGGGAAAACCTGCCTTGGTTAGGGCTATGGAAGTTTAACTTATCACTTCATCTTCAGCTGGAAACAAACTATCCTCTTGTTTGTTTCAAGAGTAAAGGGAAATTTTCAAAACAAGCTTGATACTGACTCTCTAGATGTGGCTTAGCAGTCTTGAACATACATACAAAGGGAAATTCAACATTAGCAATAATTGCCTAATTATTTGCAGCTCTAACTACAAATAATAAATAAATAAATTAATTAAAAGTCCTGAGCATTGCCCTAAAGGAAAGGAAATGAGCCACTCCTATCTGCCCCCTCTTCTGCCCTGGATTTCCTCATTTCCTACCTCCTAAGAGTATATAAACTGAGATCCCTGGAATAAAGACAAACAGGAATATAACTGCTTCCACCTCATGAACAATTTTTCCTTAATGCTGGGTGAGACCCAGGTCTGAGAAGCCCACAAGACTCCCTATGCACCAAGGTTCACAGTCACTTCAGGTTTCTAGCAAGTTGGCCTAACCTCAGCGACTTGAAATGTGAGGTTTACATGAGGTCATGAGGCACTGAGTCTTCCTGAAACCAAAGCCCACTGCCCCAGGGGTTTTCCATGTCAGAGTCTGAAGATCAGTCAGACCTTTCATCCCTCTCAGCAGATTTTTCCCAAACCTGAGGGTAATGTTGGTTTTTGCCCAACACCCCTGAGAATCTACTACTTCCAAAATGGGGCTACACCATTAAAACACAGCTGGCCACAGCTTGCAGTGTCAGAAGGATGCTGTGAAGGTGAATGAAGTGGGTAGGTTAAAAGGGTCTGGCGGTGAAGTTGGCTGGGCACCAGAGTGCTTTTAACCCAGGAGGTTGGACTTAGTTTAAACACCTTAAATTTGTCAGTCTTGGGCTCAGCTCTCCTTTGGTGTCTTTGCCCTCTACTTCTTTAGTAGGCCTGGAACTGCCTTTTGACTTAACAAAATTAACTATCCTCCAAAGCCTCCTGAGTCAAGGAGTTGATAACTCCACCCTCATTCTTCCCACAGGTCAGAAGACCAGTAATTTTAATCCTCCAGCTCTTCAACTGATGTTATGGCTTGGAACATAGGATTTCACTGGAATTCTTAAAGTCTCCTAATCTGGAAATGCTTTTTTGTTCTGTTTGTTCACATCTGGATCTCCCATTTCCTGGTTTTAGTATAGAACTGACAAACAAGATCAGAAGAGCAGTTTGGCACCTGAAACTTAGCTTCCTTTCCCATTTATGAGGAGGGAAGAAGAAGGCAGCATTTAGGGTGAGCTTCCTGCATCTCTGTATGTGTTTGTCTTGTAATCCTCACAAAGGAACTCTCAGTAGGAGACTGATGGAAACACCTTGCTTTTTTTTGCTTGGGCTATTGTGCTTTTGGACTACATATTAAATATTTTCCACTCAAGAAAACCTTCCATTTCTTAGCTAACTTATGCAGTGTTTATATATAGCACTAAGACTACTACTTAAATGAGAGATTGACTTCAAACTTGGCCCACTGGAGGGTTACACACACATTTGAGTGATGCCACCATTATCCCATATGTGCCTGAAATCCCATCTAGACATGGTCCTTAGAGCCAGCTTATGGGCCTTGTAGTTCAGGCTCATTGCTTATTCCCACCCCTCATATGGGGTCCAAGATGGTACTGTCCAGTTTATTCACCAGACTTGATTCCATTCAACTTTCAGCAGTTTTGGAAAATCAGTGCTTTGCCATCCGGATTACATTCCAGATTGTTTCCTACAGTCTTCAGAGATGTCCCAAAAAGGACCAACCCTCACTGTGGTGCAGTGGCAAAAACATTGGACTGAGCAGCACTCTCCAGTGGGCTGCTTCAGACTCAACACTCACTTAACTAGATTCATTCTTGGCTTACAAAAAAAAGTCTGGTGGCCTGATAGACATATCTTATGCCTTTCCAAAATGGAGTGCTCTTACTTACTGAGAATAAGTCTTAAATTATAAGGCTTGGTGTTTCCTAGGCCACAGTGGGTTATGCTATAAATTGAAAGAAATAGGTTTGCAAGGGCTTTGGGCCTGTGTAAGAGTAAACACAAGTTCAAGTTCTAGCCAGTTAGCAAGAATGGAAGTCTTTGAGGAACTTAATGCAGAAAAGTAAAAGAGGAATGTGAAGCTTTTTGTACTGAGTAGAATCCCCTGAAGCCCATCCAGCCAGGAGAACCATGAGTAATAACAAATTATTTCCCCTGAAAGAGACTCTCTGTAAGAGATGTTCCATTTATATGATCCACTCTGAAGGGCATTGCCAACCTGAAATAAGACCAGGAGGGCTGGAAGAAGTCCTTTGGGCTGGTGAGTATCCAGCCTGCTGTGTATTTGGTAGGACCCATGGGTGATAGGGTAGTGGATCCCCAGCTGGCTCACAAAATCTGAGGTCTTTTCATGTGGAAAGAGGAATAAAGACATTACTTTCCTACCTCTGAGCCTTCCCTTTGTAGGGTCATCATGGAATGATAACAATTATTTGAAACATGTTGAGCTCCCTAGTTGAATTCCTTTTCCTAAACACCCAGAATCAGATGGCCAAGAAGCCATATGCAACCACCCCAAATTTCCACAGGAGCTGGAGTGATGTTAGAGGTGAAAATCTTCTGAATGAATGGCTTCTCTGTTTTCTTAGAACCAACATAATAAAAGGCTGGTTGTACAGGTCATGTTGTAGTATAAATTGTATAAAAAACCATGCATCCTTTCATTCTTTCTCCTCCAATGTTTTTGCTTTGTGGACAAATAAAATGAAGTGTGCAAATTATTTGAAATTTCTGGAAAGAAGATATTTTTTTAACCAATAAACTTACCATTTTTTACAGCAAAAAAGAAACCCAACACAATGAGATACCATTTCACATCTATTAGGACGGTTATTTTTTTAAAAAAAGGAAAATATCCAGTGTTGGTGAGGATGTGGAGAATAGAAACCCTCACATATCACTGCTGGGAATATATAATGGTTCAGTCACTATGGCAAACAGTTTGGTAGTTTCTCTGGAAGTTGAACATAGCTAGCAAGGAGGATGTAACAATAAAATTACAAGAGACATACTTTCACTGAGGTTCAGGGCAAAGGGAAGAACTCAAGCTGGAAAATGAAGCACACATTGAAAACACCCTGCTGGCAAACAAGCCCTCTCCCTAAACACAAAATAGTACTAGGGAAATTTGAAATATGTAACTCATTAAGCATAGCCATAGCAACAACTTCAAAGCCAGCTCAACTTCTCATTAGATTAACTCAAACCCTTGTACTAAAGTCTTAGCAGAAAGGTATGCTCATTTCTAGGTGTAAAGGTATTTACCTCTGTCTCTACTGTCCTATGTAAGATGTCTGCCTTTCAGCAAAAAAAGAAAAATTAGAAAGCATACAAAGAAAAGCAGCATGCTCAGGAGAAAAAGTAATCATCAGAAACAAACTCAAATATGACAGATGTTGGAACTATCTGACAAGGATATTAAAATATGTATAAGAAACATGTTAAGTGTGTTAATGGAAAAGGTAAAAAGCATGCATGACTCAATGAGTAATTTCCAAAGAGAAATGAAGTTATAAGAAAGAATCCAATGGAAATTCTAGAAATAAAAAGCAAAATAGCAGAGGTGGAAAAAAAAACTTCTACTAGCTTATCAATAGACTCAACTAAGGGGAAAAATTCAAGCAACTTGAAGATATCAAGAAATTACTAAAATGTGGCATAAAAAAGAAAGAGAAAAGTTGAATTGAGGATCCAAACATTGAGAGATAAATCAAATAGTCTATCAAATGTGCAACTGGAATTCCAGAAGAAAGAGAGAGAACAGGGCAAAAATAAATATTTGAAGAAATAATGGCCAAGACAGGCACCTAACTACAGATTTAAGAAACTCAGGAAAACCAAGGGTGCAAATGCCAGAACAAACAAGAAAACAAACAAACAAAAAGCATATCTAGTTGCAGAATAATCAAACTTCTGAAAACAAATGACAAAGAGAAAATCTTGTAGAAAACCAGGGGAAAAATTTATTGTCTATAAAGGAACAAAGAGTTTTTTTTTAAAAAACATGGCACTTTTCTTTTCTTTGGATATCTTAGAACAAAAAAACATAGGAGCTGTTCAAAGTTCCATACAAAAAAGAAATTGTCAACTAGACTTCTATACCCAGTGAAAATATCTTCCAAAGAATGAATGAAAAATAAAGACTTTCTATGACAAAGACTGAGTAAAATTCATTACCAAAAAAAATACACTATAAGAACTATTAAAGAAATTCCTTCAGATAAAACCTCCAAAACTGTCTTAAAATAGGCACAGTCAATAGAGAACTTAAAATGGGATAAAAATTGTTCAATTAACCAAGAGTAGGGAGAATAAGAGACAATGGACAGATGGAACAAAGAGAAACAGCTTTTAAAGTGATAAAATTTAAAAAAGCATATCAATAATCACATTATATGTGAATAGGATAATGGCATGACAGCAATTTAAGGTTGAATTTATTAGATTTGTTTAAACATAAAGAGGGGGATGCATCAGTATGTTGCAAAAAAGAAACCTACTTTAAATATAGAGATCAAGATAAGTTAAAAATAAAATTATCAGGGTGGCCCACAATGGCTCAACAGGCAGAGTTCTCACCTACCATGCCAGAGACCCAGGTTTGATTCCCAATACCTGCCCATGCAAAAAACAATAATTAATAAGTAAATAAAATTATGAAAATCTGCCTCTAGGAAGATGAATTAATTTGCTTTTCTCTCTTTCTGTCACTAAGCACAACTAAAAATCCCTAGAAATTATACTTGGCAAATATAAAAAATCTCTGGAAGATCAAGAGAAAGCAGCAGACCCCCAGCTATCTTAAGATCTAAAGAACAACATGGTGATGTGTTCCATGTGTTTTATTTTTGCCTTATATATCTTAAATTTGGAGCTGAAGAAGCCAGTAACCCAGAAATACTAATATGCACAGACAAAACAACTCCAAAACAAACCTTATTCTAGTCAAGACCAGAAAAGTGGCTGTCTAAAAGACAGAAAACTTAGTCAGCAATGCTTTATTCCACACAAACACCACTGAAAAAGCTGTGCCCACACTGCCACACATTCCAGCAAAGACCAAATGGAGAGCCCAAGCTTCCACCTTCAAGAGGTGCCTGATCATTCCTGCTGGTGCATACTAGAAAGGATGTTCATCCCTGCCAGCCAGTCAAAAGTTCCCCCTTCCATGCTTCCAGAAAGGCCATATGGGGTGCCTGAACTTCCACTCCAACCCACCAGCAACAAGGCATCACTCTTCCACCCCACTGCAATTATGGCAGGGAAGCCTAGTGGAGTGTCAGGACTTTCATTATTTCCCAGTGGCAACAAAGTTCCATCTACCATAGTGTCAGTGGAGACCACAGGGGGAGCAAGAACTTCCACCCCCAACCAGTGGTAATGAGGCCCCTGACTTGAGTGTCAGTGGAGGCCAAGTGAAGAATCTGGACTTCTGCCTCTACCTGGCAGTAATAAGGCAGCACCCCCATCCCCACTCCTACTTGATTTTTCCTGCCAGAGCAGTATCAGAAAGATATTTTTAAAAGCTAAAACAGGAAGTTTAAATATTTTCAGAGTCACTTAATACAATTTGAAAATGTGATTTAGCTGAAAATCAGTTGCAACACCAATAACCAGGAAAATCTCAAAGTGAGTTAAGAAAGATGATGAAGAAAGGCCAGCAACAAGATGACAGAGATATAAGAATTATCTGGCAAAAGTTATAAAGCAGCCATGATAAGAATGCTACAATGAGCAATTACAAGCATAGTTGAAATACATGAAAAAATAGAGAGCCTCAACAAAGAAATAGAAAGTCTTAACAAATAAAAAGAGGATATGAAAAGCACCAAATAGAAATTCAGAACTCAAAAAATACAATAGCAACAAAAATAGTTCAGTTGATGGGCTTAACAACAGAATGTAGAGGACATATGAACAATTAGTGAACTAGAGGATAGAATAATAGAAACTACTCAATCTGACAAAGATAAAATAGACTGAAAGAAATGAACAGAGCCTCAGTGATCTTTTGGGGATATATCAAAAAATCTAAAATTTGTGTCATTGGAATTCCAAAAAGGCAGAGCTTAAAAAGTAGTCTAAGAAATTAGCTGAAAACTCATTCAGCCATTTAATGGCTGAAAAACTCTCATATTTGGCAAGAGACATAAATCTATAGATTCAAGAAACTTAACCCCAAACTGTATAAACCCAATTAATTCACACCAAATTTCATTATAATTAAAATTAGGAAAACAAAAGACAAAGAAAAATTCTTGGAACCAGCCAGAAAAAAATGACACCTTTACTACATGGGGGAACCAATTTGAATGACAGTAAATTTATCATTAGAAACCATGGAAAACAGAAGGAAAGGCCACAATATATTTTAAATACTGAAAGAAAAGAACTGTCAACCCAGAATCCTATACCCACTGAAAATATCCTTCAGGAATGAGGGAGAAATCAAGATAGTCTCAGGGAATTCTCAGCAAGAAAACATAGAAGAGAATTTATTGCCAGCAGACCTACCTTAAAAGAATGGCTAAAGGAAATTCTGTTAACAGACAGGAAACAATAAAAGAAAGAATCTTGGAACATCATAAAGGAAGAAAGAACATGTAAGTAAAATATGGGTAAATACAATAGTTTTTCCTTACCCTCTTGAATTTTCTAAATTATATTTCATGGTTGAAGCAAAAGTAATAACACTGTCTTAATGTGGTTTGAAATGGATGTAGAGGAAATATTTAAGACAAGTGTTTTATAAACAGGGAAAAGTAAAGGGACATAAGAGAAGTTAGATTTTTACACTTCACTTAAATGGTGAAAGGATGACACCAATAAATATAATTTGTGCACATTATATAATATCTAGAGCAGCTACTAAAAAGTTTTACAATGAAATACATCAAAAGCACTATAGATCAATCAAAAAGGAATTCTAAAAAAAAGTTCAAGTCACCACAAGGAAAGATGAAAAAGAAAACAGAGCAATAAAAACCAGAGAGAACAAACAAACAAACAAAAATAAACTAGCAGACTAAATCCCCAAAATATCAATAGTTACATGAAATCTACATGGTCTAAACAGATGCCAATTAAAAATACAAATATTTGGAAAAGTGGATTAAAAAACATGATCCAATTATACGCAGTCTAGACTTTAGACAAAACAATATAATCAGAAGTGAAAGGGTGGGAAAAGATACATCATGTAAACAGTAATCAATTGAAACCAGAAATAGCTAGGTTAAGATCAGATAAAGTAGACTTCAGGTTAAAACAAATTATTAGAAATAGAGAAGTTCATTACAAAATGATGAAAGGATCACTTTACCAAGAACGTAGAGCAACTCTAAATCAAGAGTAGAATATGTAGTCTTTTCAAGTATCTTTGGAACATATATTAAGGTAGACCACATCCTGAACCATATTTAGGATGGTTCTCAACAAATTTAAAAAATTTAAATCACATAGATTTGTTCTTCAATTACAATAGAATCAAACTGGAAATCAATAATAGAAAGATATGAAAATATCCAAATACTTGAGACTAAACAACACACTTTTAAATAATCCATTAGCCAAATAAGTCCCAAGAGAAGTTTTAAAAATGCAGTGAACTGACTGAAATGAAAATACAACATATAAAAACTTGTGGGACACTCCTAAAACTGAGCTAAAAGTGAAATAATTTATAGCATCAAATGCATGTATTAGAAAAGAGAAAAAGTATTAAATCAATAACCTAATGTACCACCTCAAGAACTTAGAGAAGGAAAAGCAAATCATATCAAAGCAAGCAAAAGGACAGAAATAATAAAGACTAGAGCAAAAAATGATTTTTTCTAAATAGAGAAAATTAATAAAACAAAGAGCTATTAATTTGAAAATATCAATAAAAATGACAATTTCAAACATTACTGACTGTGGTAGTTAGATTCAGGTGTCAACTTGGCCAGGTGAAGGTGCCTAGTTTGGTTACTGTGGACATAAGCCAGTGGCATGTGAACCTCATCTGTTGCTGATTACATCTGTGGTTGGCTAGGAGGGGTGTGCCTGCTGCAATGAATGACATTTGATTTAATTGGATGGTGCTTAAATGAGAGAGCTCAACATAGTACAGCGAAGCACCTGAGCATACCTCATGTCAGCACTCGCAGCTCAGCCCAGGCCTTTGAAGATGCAGAAAGAAATCACCCTGAGGAAAGTTGTTGGAACCCAGAGGCCTGGAGAGAAGGTCAGCAGAGATAACCCTGTGCCTTCCCATGTGAGAAAGAACCTCAGTTGAAAGTTAGCTGCCTTTCCTCTGAAGAACTAATGAAATAAATCCCCTTTTATTAAAAGCCAATCTGTCTCTGGTGTGTTGCATTCCAGCAGCTAGCAAATTAGAACACTGACAAAGGAAAAGAGAAGACAGATTATTAATATCAGAAATGAAAATGACATCACAAACCCTGTAGACATCAAAAAGGATAAGAAAATACTATGAATAACTTTACATATATAAATTTGAAGGCTTAGATAAAATAGACTAGTTCCTCCAAAAACACACAGTATCTCAATTCATCCAATATGAGATAATTTTCTTGCTCTATAATTATTAAAGAAATTAAATTCATAGTTTAAGAAGCAAAACATGAAATCACCAAGCTCAACAGGTTCACTGGAAAATTCTAGTAAATGTTTAAAGAAGAATTAACACCAATTCTATGTAGTCTTTTCCAGAAATAGAAGAGTGAGGAACACCCCCTAATTACTTTTTTGAAGCTTGCATTTCCCTAGCACCAAAACCAAAGACAGTTATTAAAAAAAATAACTAAAGACCAATATCCTTATAAAATAGATGCAAAAATCCTTAAAAAAATATTGACAAATAGAATTCAGGAATATGTATTTTCCAGGGACACAAGGATGGTTCAATATTTCAAAATCAGAAAGACAATCCACCACATAAATATACTAAAAAAGAAAAATTCACCTGATCATATCAATTGATGCAGAAAAGCATTTAGAAACAGTCAATACCAATTCTTAATAAAAACTCTCTTCAAAGTAGAAATAAAGGGAAAATTTCTCCACTTTATAAAGAACATCCATGAAAAGCCTACAGCTAACAATGCATTTAATGGTGGAAGACTGAATGCTTCCCCCTAAAATAAGAAGCAGGGCAAGGTATCCACTCTCATCACTTTTATTTAACATAGTGCTGGAAGTTTTAGCCAGTGCAATAAGGTTAGAAAAGGAAATAAAAGGCACATAAGTCAAGAAGAAATAAAAGTGTCCTCCCTATTTGCAAATGATATGATTGCCCATGTAGAAAATTACAAGGGCAATAAAATGAAACCTCATAAAACTAAGATGTGAGTTCATCAGGTCTCACAATGCAAGATAAATATTAAAATTAACTGTCTTTCTAGAAATTGGCAATGAACATGAGGCCACTGAAATTTAAAACACAACACCATTTAAAATCACTCAAGAAATGACAAGGAATACTTAGTTGTAAATCTACCAAACATATGAAGACTTGCATGTTGAAAACTTCACAATACTGGTGAAAGGAATCAAAGCTCAAAATAAATGGAAAGGCATATCATGTTCCTGGAGTATATTCATCACTATGATTATTTTTTAGAACATTTGCATTACTCCAGAAAACAAGAAATGAAAAAACTCATACATACCATACACCCTACCCCTCCCTCTCATTGATCACTAGTATTTCCATCTTCCCAATTTATTTTAACTTTTTTTCTCCCTATTATTTATTTATTTTTCCCTATATATTTTTACTCATCTGTACAGACCCTGGATAAAAGGAGCATCAGACACATGGTTTTCACAATTATACAGTCACATTAGAAACATATCTTTATACAATTGTCTTCAAGAATCAAGGCTACTGGAACACAGCTCAATAGTTTCAGGTACTTTCCTCCATCCACTACAATATACCATAAACTAAAAAGGGGTATCTATAATATGCATAAGAATAACCTCCAGGATAACCTCTTGACTGTTTGAAATCTCTAAACACTGAGATTTTATCTTTTCTCATTTCTCTCTATCTCTTTTTGGTCAAGAAGGCTTTCTCAATCCCTTGATGCTAGGCCCCAGTTCATCTCAGGATTTCTATCCCACATTGCCAGGGAGATTTACATCACTGGGAATCATGTCCCACATAGGAGGGAGGTCCATGAGTTCACCTGCCAAATTGGCTTAAAGAGGCCACATCTGAGCTACAGAAAGTTCCCTAGGGGTGACTCTTAGGCCTAATTTTAAGAACACTTAGCCCATCTTTCACAGGAATAATTTTCATAGGGGTAAACCTGAAAATTAAAGGCTCAGCCTATTGATTTGGTTTCCCCTGCTGCTTGGGAGAATATCAGAAATTCTACAAATAGGGAAGTTGAATATTTCTTCCTTTCTCACCATTTCCCCAAGGGGTCTTTGGAAATACTTCTTTATTCACTGCCCAACTTACTCTGGGATTTATTAGGGCATCACACTAAGCTGGACAAAACAAGATCTCACACCCTATTCAAGATTCCATGTGCTTATGGTGTTCAACTAAACTGACCATACAGGTTAAATTATAAAATGCACTATTCAAAATATAAATCTTGCATCAAATAAACATCTCTCTCTTTAGTCTCAAACAGAAGTTCAAGTTTTAAAATATGGACGATACCATCATTTATTCTGTATTCTGATATACCTTAGTTCTATTCATATAAGCTTCATTCAAATCTATGGTCAAAGTCTGATCCCTTTTTCAACTTTTTAGATATTTCCTGTATGGGATGTTGCTGACTTTCCTAGCTTCAGAGCTCTAACACTGAGTCTCAGGTGTCACATAAATACCCAAAGTTTCTGGGAACAACTATGTTATATACAAACATCTCAGTGTCTCAGAATTTAGTATTAACATTTACACCTCTGAATATATGTGACTACCATAAGAGCTTACAATCTAGGGCCCTTTAAAATAGGCCCAACCCACGCTCTTGGCTTTAGTTCACCAAGTTTTTATATTATAGTTAGTCCATATGATTGAGGCATGATAATATTGTCTTTTTCTTCCTGACATTTCATTCAACATACAGTATTAAGGTTCATTCACCTAAATTGCATGCCTCACAACTTCATTCCTTTTTGAGACAGCTCAGTAGTCCATCGTATTTTTTTGTTGTTGGTGGTGGTGGTGAGAACTCTGCCTGCTGAGTCACCATGGATCACCCAGTCCATCTGTATTTTATAGCCATAGTTCCCGCTTTCACTCCTCAGTAGTTGTACCCTTAGATCACCTCCATTCATTGTGCCACACTTCTTTCAGCAAAATGGAAATCAAAGGACAGTCCAGAAGAAGTGAAACAAGAAATATGCCTCCAGAAAAGCAGAAAATTAGTCTTTAAAGAGAACCTAAGGTCTCAAATGACTGGAAATAACAATTTATTGTATTACTCCCTTAGGAAAGAAAGATGAAAAAGTCTAAAGAAAAAAAGAAAGGTGTTCCAGAACAACAAGGTTCACCTTTATTTCATTTATGAAATAGAATTCTTAATCATTTAAAATTAGAAGGACTCTTTCTCTATGGTTTCCATTGACATTTCAAACATCCTTTATCCAGTGTCCTCTTCAATACATCCAGAAAAAGTGTCTCTTCTCATACTATTTCTGTCCTTCTGTGGGTTTCGTTTTTGTTTTCACATTTCTCTTCACCATATGGTTATTCAAATCAGGATCAAATCAGGTCAACCGGGTTGCTGAGGACTTGGTATATCAGTAGCTTGGAGACCACTCACATGCCATGGTAGAAACATGGCTCTATCAGCCATGACAGAGACCGAGACTGCTTAGGCAATGAGGAGATGCCCAGCTAGAGAGTCAGGGCTCCAAAGACCAAGATAAAAGACTGAAGCAGAGTCCAGCCAGTGTAGTGGCATCCTCAAGGTCATGTGTGCTCTCATGTACAGATGCATGGGCAGGGGGAGGGGAGTTGGGAAGTGGACATTACATGAACATTTAGGAAGGATTCATTTGTGGCTAGTGGTTGGACCCTCCCAATTTTGGTGTGAGAGGGATGTAAAGATCAAGATATGTTCTCAGTGTGAAGAAAATGGGTTACTAAATAAGCAATCAGGTTCAATACAGAGAAAGAAGAAGCCAATGATGTAATCCAGTATGCAAGGCAGAGAGCGACTTTAGGATGACTTACTTTTTCTCATGTTAGACAGTAACTAAGATGGCAAAGAAGGAAATAATAATTATGCTTCTTATAAGAATAATTATAATTTCTAAAATTTACAAAATTTCTACCAAACCACAGATCCTATACTTGACTTTTGAAAACAGCATATTTAATTCCTTCAACAATCCTCAAATTAATATACAAAAAATTATTAAATACTAAAGACACACAGTTCAACTCTTTACTTTGAGCTTCTGGTGTACTATATTCACCTAGATTTCAAAGAAATAGCAGTCAATGTTCTGTCAAAACTTTCAGCCACTCAGAATCCATTACAAATTGTAGTTATATATCAACGTAGGTATCTCTTTACATCCCCTTTCTGGCTGGATATGTGCAAATCGTCCTAAAACTCACCACCAATTGAGAGAAAATAGGGAATTAATGAGTAGGAATGATATCCATAGTATTCTTTCCAAAGCTCAGAAACATTTTCTGTAATGGATGCTTTCATCATTAATTTCTTGACAATTGCATTTATTTTATTATTTGGGGGGGGGAAACAAAAGTTATTTTTATTAAAAGTCAGCCCAAGGCAACTTTGAATAACTATAAGCAAATAAAGGCAAACCTAGACCTAAACCTTACACATTATATGATTAAAAGAATCATGGGCTTACATTTAAAATATAAAATTATGAAATTTAGGAGAAAATGTTTAGATCTGGGGGTAAGCAGTTGACACAAAAAGTAAGATTCATAAAAGGAAAATTGATAAACTAGGCCTCATTAAAATTAAGAACTTTTGCTCTGTAAAACACCCTATTAAGAAATTGTAAAGAAAATCTACAAGCTGGAAGAAAAGATGTGCAAATCACATAGCCAACAAACACTAGTATTTATTGATAATGTATAAAGAACTCTCAAAATTCAACAGTAAAAAGCAACCCAATTAGAATGTGATAAAAGAAACAGACAATCATTTCACTGACATGATCTACAGATGACAAGTAAGAACATAAGAAGATATTTTACACCATCAGCTGGGAAATGCAAATTAAAATCATAATGATATATCACTGTGCACTTATCAGAATGGCCAAAATAAAAAGTAGTGATAACATTAAATCTGGCAAAGATATTGAAGAACTAAATTGCTCACACATTGCTGGTGAGAATGTAAACTGGTATGGCAATTTCTGATAAAACTAAACATGAACTTGCCAGACACCCCAGACCAAACACCATTGGGTATTTGTTGCAGAGAAATGAAAACTTATTTTCATGCAAAAATCTGTACACAGATGCTCATAGCAGCTTTATTTGTAATGACCCCAAATGGAGTGAATGGCTAAAAGTCTGTGGCACATCCAAACAATGGAATAAAACTCAGCAATGATAAAGAAGAAATTACTAATACACACAACAACTTGGATGGATCTCCAGGGAGATGTTGAGCGAAAACAGTCAATCTCAAAAGATTGCACCCTACATGTTTCTATTTATATAGCATTCTTGAAAGGAAAAAATTATATGCAAAATTTCAGATTGGTGTTACCAGGAGTTAAGGAGATTAGAGGAATAGAGGAGGGTGTGATAATAATAGAGCTGCAGGGACCCCCACTGTGGAATGATGGCTCTGTGTCTTGCCTAGTGTGGTAGCCACACAAATCTACATGTGTCATCAATTTGCACAGAACTACATGCACACTTTCACACACACACAGTGGTAAGTACATTTCACAAATGTTGACCACTGCATGTTCTTTTCTTTCATCTTTATTTGTCATTTTCTTAGTGCTTTTCTGAGCATTGCATTTTCTTAAGTTTAAAATAGGGATTCCAAGAGATAAATGCTTTCATTTTTAGTTTCCACCTCTCTCTATTGATCTGTACTACCATCTTCTCATGCCCTATTGCCATCTTGACCTTTCCTACAGTTGTACTGAGAATTTTGTAACATCCTTTAATTTCCTAGTACCCTCACTCCATCCTAGGGAAAATACATACAGAAGTGCACACAGTCACATGTGTGCAGTTTCAGATACAACTGAAAATCTCTTCTCCTTTATTATAAAAATCTTTTCTTTTTGGTTAACCCCACTGCATATATTAGTATTTATTCCCAATGAAAGAGTACAAGTCATGCTTCTCTATTTTTGATTTACAAAAATAAAATTTTAATGGTATATTCTGATTTTGGTGGTGAGACATGGATACACTGATCTGCATTTATGTTTAAGCAAATTGTATCCAGCTTGAAATTTTCCATAGGAAAGAAGCTTAATATATAACAAGTAATCCAATCTTTTGTAGTTGAAAATATCTACATACTCTTTCCTGATTTAGCACACAAATTGCATGCATAGTCCATTTTGGAATCATTACTTTTGAAACTGGAATCAATTTAATATATTTTGGAAAAGTTCCCTCATACTCTTTTTGAATATGATCCTACTGTAGGTATATTGATGGACCATTTTTATAGGGCTTTTAGGCACTTGAGATGATTAAGTGATATATGTATGCAGCATAATAACAACTGAGCTTCATTTAATACAAACTTTTTTGAAAAAAGCTTTTATTACTTCTTGTGAGGTTTTCTGTATTATTGCTGGTACTGACAGTAAATAATGACTGTATGTCCCATCACTTTATCCAAATCATTTTTTTCTAAAAATTATTCATAACCATCTCTTCAATGAGCTATTTTTGTCAACCTCCTCATAAGAAATAAATATAAATCCCCATTTTATGAATTAGTAAGGCAGGCCACCCTTTATATTAGTAATATAAATGCCAAAATGAGCTCTCTCTCTGTTCTTGAATAATTAGTATATTCTGAGGTGTTATCAAAATATCTTAAGCTTTTGAAATACTCAACTAATTTGGCAATCTCACAGTGCTAGGGAAGTTAATATAATTTTTCAGTTGTTGTGGAAGACTATGTTACATGGGATCAGGGACTTTGCTTTGCTCACTGTCATGTCTCACTCTCTTACAGCAGTTGCTAGCACTAAGCAGGCATTTGATAAATATAAACTGAATAAAAATTATACACCTGAGTGTTACATTATCCACATTATTCACATTATTTTAGAGGATTTTTAATTAAAGTGATGAAAGAATTACCATCAAGAATAAGCATCCACTTTCCAAAGCATTTTATTCTAAAGCATTTGTTACTTCTCTGTCCTAATATGCATCTATAAAATGTGACTAAGTATTTAATAACTTGAATATAGATAATGGATCAGTGAGCATTCAGTTGCAGTGAACAGAATTAACTCTAACAAGCTTAAGCAGAAGAGATTTATGATAGTGTATTAAATGACTGAAGAATTTTTGGGAGGTCTGAAGAAAGAGCCTTTAGACTGAATTTCCAGGAATAACAGTGACAAACTGGGCTTTCATAAAAATTGCTGCTTTGATTAGGATGCTGTAGAATAAAAAAATTACCAATGAAATTTGGAAATTGATGATTACTATTGCCATACTCTGCATTAGCAAAATTTATATCTCCCGCCCCTGCCTCTTTCCCCATTAAACTTGGTTGTGCATTCACCTCTCACACAAATGCACCTGATTTGTGGAATCTAAATTACATTAGGAACATTAGCTATATGAGACTCTAAGATATGTAATTTCAGCCTTCCAGCCTTAGCATTAAATTGCAAAAAGGTACACCATCTATTATAAGTGCTATAGAACTTCATCTCCCTAAAAACGTAGTGCTCCACCGAAATCAGTTTTCCATTTCCTCTCTAATAAATTGAACATCAAGCAATATGACATCAAGCATTAAACCAATCCAAGATTATTGGATACATGAAGTCTGACTAATTTCCTCATCATCACTTGCCAGTCACACATGAAATGGAGTCACATATGAAAGAGTGAAACCTAGTCTCCCAAACATGATGCAACAACATAGCCAGAAAGTCATATTTAATGCAATACCAGTCTTTCATATTAGACATCTTGCCTAATCAACAGTAGCAAAACATAGAAGACAGTAGAATACTCTAGATGATGTAGTAGAAATACAAACAGAGCAATAATATTTTGTGAGAGAATAATTTCTGAAGTTAGAGAACAGTGTTAGTCTAATGGACCATTCTGGCAATATGACTTTGGATAAATTTCTGAACTTCTTTGGGTCTCAGTTTCCTCATAGGCAAAAATAGAGCAAATAGAGGTATTTAATTATCAGGTTAATTGGTTTAGAATCATGCCTGGAATATATTAAGTACATAATAAATGCTACTATTATTAATTGGTTAATGAATAAATCAAATTTCTATCCAATACCTATTCTCAGCACTAAGGCCTAAGAGGGATACATGACAAAATGATACCTAATCCCTATTCTCCAGGCATTTATAATCTAATTTAGGAGGTGCAATATATGCATGAGTAGAAGAACTAGCAATACAGGACATTATGAAGTACTAAATGTGACTAGTGGATATAGAAATGAGAGGATGGCTTTTTTTTTTTACTAGACAGTGGAATCATTACTAACAGTAGCAGTCTTAAATAAGCTGCCAGTATAAAACAAAGGATAGTCTATGTGGGCAGTGTGGAACACATTGTTTGGTCTCATGTGGATCTTTCCAGCCAAATAATACTTAAAAGAGCAAAATCCATCATTGCTTAGGACTTTTAGGACTCGGAGGAACTATGGTTATACATGAAATGGATTAAAGATTTTAGTGTTTATCTTGATACTGTTTTTCTGTAAACTAGCAATGTGAGTATTTAGGTTGTCATACAGCTGTTCATATTCTTCATTTGTATGATTGAAAGGGAATTGGATAGATATTGAAGACCAAAGTATCAAGGCAAGTTGCTTCCAAAAGTAAATCCAAAGTCTGCTATCTACATACATCTTTATACAGCATTAAGCGTGGCCACAGAAAATGTCATCACATTTGTCTTAAAGATACAAAAATATGGCTACCTAAAATCTGGTAAGGTAGAGTCCAATTTATGTAGAATTTCAAATTCCTGCACAGTTTTAAAGAATATTCATTTTAATAGATCATTGCTCTGAAGGACTTTTTGAAAAAGAAATATAAAATATTTCCTCCCAAATAGTGTTAAAATGAATGGATTTATTTCTTTTCATGCATCTAGGTGTGTCACAGAAAGGAATACTCTTTAGTGATTATTCAGTATTCCTACAGAAGTTCTTTTCCTGGATTGCAATAAACTTCTGATTCCCAAAATACAATGGAAATACTATATACTGCACACTTTTAATGAGAATCTATTTCAAGCTTGACACTTACCAGGTGCTGCTGGAATACAAAGTTTAAAACAAGCTTGCTCACTTCTACCTGGTGAGATAAATTGCACAGGTGAAAAGGCATATGATCTAAGCTAAGTAAGACAAAAATACTAGTGATATTGCAAAGTAATATATAAATATAACACCAGGTTTTACAGGATAAATGTTATTGAGAGACATGAGGATACTCAGACCTGGAATAGATAAAAAAAAAAAAGCATTCATTGTGAGGGTTGGTAGATGATAGGAGTTGAATAGAATTAGTAGAGAAGTAGAAAGAGGCATTCCTGGTATGGGAACAAAAAAATCAAGATGCTGATGAAAGAATTTGTTAGACTAACATTGCTAACATGGTGAATTTTCAGTGGAAATAATAAAGAAATGCAATTTGGGGACAGCTTTGAGAGGTTTTTGAATGCTAGGATCAGGAGTCACTGCAAAGCTTTGAAAAGAATGTAGAAAGTTAAAATTCATGTGGCAACCCAGGTGGGATAACCTGGGTGGAGGGAGAGAAGCCAGAGGAGAAATTTGAGAGAGTCAGACTGACTGTGCTGAGTGTCTGAACTAGATTAACAGCTGTGTGTATGGAGAGGGGACTATGGAGGCAAAAGACATTATCAAATAAAAAAGGATTTGGTACATATTAGGAAATTATTGGTATAGTTGTAAAAGTGATTGAAAATATTTTCCATTCCTGAAGAAATAGACAGAAGGATAGATGGGTGGGAGATGGATAGATGGGGAGAGAGAGAGAGGAGAAGAGAGAGAGAAATTTGACCTCTTTCTAGATATAGCTCTAAAAGGGAAAAATGTTCAAAACAGTGGGCAAGATTTTTGCATCTTAATTCTCTAAAAGAACAACCTCGAGTATGTGTATGTTTTTATCCTCTAAATAGAAAGAAGCTGAGAGGAGCTTGTTGACATGATCAAGTCTGCTAGTAATGCTCTTAGATTAACACTGTGCAGAGGTCCACTAATGGTGCTTTTGATAAAATAATTAATGGGGGAGGAATAATTAATTGCTATGTGATGGCCATTTGAAATGTTCACCCAATTCCTGGTTCAAGGTGTGATCCACTGGGTTGGCAATCCCAGCATCATAGGCTTAGTAGAATACCTATTGGAGCTTATTCACATGTCTAAGATTCCTCTAGATCACTTACATAGACAAAAATCAATTTACCATCAAATAATCTCAGTAGTGCTCACAGTAAATCATTATAAGGAATAGAAAAAGAAATAGAATGCATGCAGTAAAGTGGGTTTCAGAGTAGGAAGAAGGTGAAGCACTCTGATTGGCAGCTCAGTCTTTAGGAAAGGGTTTGTTCAATTTTCCTAGATCACATTTCCTTCATGGCCAGCATTATTGCACAATAGTAGAAACATCAGTAAGAATATTTTATGTCATCTTACTGAAAGGCATTAAATGAAAAATGTCTATGCATTCTCCATCTAAAGGGATTTACTCTAACATGAGAGTTAACTTATGTAAGAGGCATTATCAAATATGTTCTCTGAATGATTTTAAGACTTGGAAGGCATATTTCCAGGGATTGAATGTTAGTTTGTGACCATGATTACTATGAAAACCAACCTTACCTGATTTGTCTTTCCCAAAGCAGCCCACTGAAATATTAAATGAGGGGCTACCAACACATATGGATGTGATTTTGACTTCTCTCTTAGAAGTTGTCCATTGAAAGCTATCAAAAAATTTGAATAGCTGATGAAAGATACACATGCAAGAAAAAAAAAAGGACTGAATGAATACTGTATAAATGAATCTCAGTTTGATAAGTTTTCTATCAGGGAATCTGTACAATTTTACATTGTCACTGAGATTGTGAGCTCACTCTTGAAGCAGTGCCCTTTCAGTTCTAATAAAAATCACTGTAAAGCAAAATGCAGGGCCCATCTGGGAAGGCAGGTGTAAAATGGCCCAATTAATTATAGCTTTGTCTAGTGACAGCTATGAGGCAACCAGTGACTGCCCTGCTAGTGAATTTTGGGTGATTCTACCCAATTGGGTTAAGAAATAGCACATCAGGGAAAAACAGATAAGTCACTGAGAAAGACGAGATCAATATTATAGTGTCCCTTGATCTGAGGAGAGAAGGGGAAGGAATTTTTAGGGAATGGCCCATTAAACCACACATGGAAAGAAGAAAATGGGTAGCTTATTTCAGGGCAATGTTGAGGTCCCTCACTCTAGTTTACTTGCTGGAACAACTCAGATTTGATCAAAAAGAAATTACCCAGGGTGGGTCATGATGGCTCAGCAGGTAAAATTCTTACCTGCCATGCTAGAGACCTGGGTTCGATTCCCGGTGCCTGCCAATGCCAAAAAAAAAAAAAAAAGAAAGAAATCATCCAGACAGACAACACAACTTTTCCATTTATGAACCACCCTGGTATATTTACCAGGCTTCTCAGCAATCTTTTATGAAGCTGTAACTATGAAATCTCTCTGGACTACAACCAGAAAATAAAGAATCTTGAGTATTCTGAAACATTCCACAGCAAAGCTCAAATGCCTGGGACCACAGCCAGATT